>NC_067160.1:32847308-33147308 GCF_903995435.1 Acomys russatus
AACCCGAAGGGCAGGCACTGGGCCAATGGGCAGAAAAATGGAATCTGTTGCAAGTGTGAGGCTTAATCTGGTTCTCAGAATTGTATCTCAGGATAGTCTGTGGGTAACAGGAAGATAAAAGCTGTGCTTCTCTTGCCTCATCCCCTCTCTGGTGGGGAGAGGAGCAGATGGGCATAGCAAGTCCCCTCGAGAACATGTCAAGTTGGTGACAGAAAAAGAACAGAAAGAAGCCCTTCCAGTTCATCCCATTCTTTCACACTCACAGAATGAAAGGAAGAGAACTGCGTGTCCTCCCTCTTTACCTTCCCTGGGGGCTAAGATGGAGAGAGAGAGAGAAAGAGAGAGAGTGTCAATGCCAGTGCCTGGGATTTGTCTCACAACTTACGTCACAAAATATTTTCAAGGCTGAGTAGTAGTTACAAGAAAGGGGTCACCGTTGCCACTAAAACATCGTTCTTTCAACACAACGTTAGGCAGTAAAATTGCTACTCACAGATTTCTCCCCTAATGTGCTGGTGTGGCCTAGGCAGTGGAGCCGGTATCCATGAACATGCTGTTTTCAGGGCAGGGCAGGGCAGGGCAGGGGGTGGCCAGTTGCAGTGCCAGGAAACCAAGAACAGAAGTGCTATTTTGACTGATAAGAAAGAAAAGACAAGCAAGCTGGAGCAGTGACTCCAAGGCGAAGGGCAAACGCAAGTGGTCAGCCGCAGTTAGCCATGCTCCTGACCTGAGACCTGCCAGGAGCTGAGCTTTCCTTCACCCGAAGTGGTACCAAATGGGAGCTCATGGGGACTGTCCCATTTCTCCCCAGCTCACCTTCCCTGGAAGCCTAGAAAGGAAGGGCATTCCCAGACAGTGGGGCACAGGAAGGACAGCAGAGGGAAGCTTTCTTCCTAGTTACGAACTAAGGCTTGGATGCGAACTTTCACTATGAGGTAACACTGAATCTTCGTCTAGCCTGAAAGTTGTACAGCAGACACGGCCCAGACTTCAGAGGTGATTTCTCTTCCAGAGTGTGTTTGCGTAGACCACACTGCTCCTAATACCCCCGGACTCGAAATCTTCCCAAAGCGGCCTGGGCCCTCCTGATAGTCTCCCATTATGTCTCGCTCACATCTCCTAGTGGTGTTTCTTGCTTGAATAAGTGAAACTCATGCCTACTTCTGGTCCCTTTGCCTTGGCCGGTCTCCCTCGCACACGTGCTCCCATGCTCACTCCCTTCTTTTACCCAATAGTGCTCCAGCTTTGCCCCACCAGAGTCTCCTTGGTGCTTTTACATAGTTTCCCACTCCCTTTAAAATGTTGAATATCCTTCCTGCCTAGAATATCATCACGGAACTCACAGAAGTTGCTCTGTGCAGAACTCGTTATGTGTTCAGCGCTGTTCAAAGCACACAGTTGGCCTTCTAAGGATATTTTCTAGAGCAAGGCTTTGGTTTCTGCACAGAAGCCTACTTGCTGAGATGGCCACAGGTCTAACGTACACTTAGTGTGTATACCCCAGATCCAATTTGCAATGATACTATCTCCTGGTTATGTGTGCCTGCACGTGTGCATATGAATGCATTTGTATGTGTTAAGAGTAATTTAGTAAGCCAGGTGTGGTGTCGAACACCTGTGGTCCCAGGACTCGGGAAGGCAGAGGCAGGTCAATCTCTGTGAGTTTGAGATCAGCCTGGTCTATAAAGCAAGTCCAGGACAGCCAAGCCTACACAGAGAAATCCTGTCTCAGTGAAAGCAAACAAACAAAAAACAAGAGTAACTTAATAAAAGGTGACACTTATTTTCTTTTCTGAGATTACAAAAGCATAGAGTCTGCAGGAAATTTTCCAGCCAGCAAATAGAAGGAAAGGGAACTTCAGCCTTCTAAGCGGGGAGGGGTGTTCCTGGGGTTCAGGGAGGCAGCTGGATACCTTCTGTCCATCAAAGCCTGCCCAGCACAGAGGCAACGTGTGTTGCCAGGATGTGCTGACCTCTGGGCAATGCTGGGGGTGGGTCTGCACCAGGAACTACCAGAGCTGGTGGTAATAGGAACTATACAACACGCGGCCCTTGGATCTCATGCCTCCCACACAGCTCAGGCTGGGCGCATGGGGTTTGGTATTTGCTTGCTGGCACGTTTGGAGTATGTGTTTACATGGGGCAGTTAAAGGTCATTGAGAGTCCTAGGGGCCTCTGAGTTCTCTTCACAAGGCCTTCCCTCCCCCTCTTCGCCCCCCACAAGAGCCCCTGCTGTGTGGAATACCTAAAGTCACAAGGAATGCCAGCCCCTGGACACCACTACCACAGCTTGACTTGCGTTTACATGCAGCAATACAATGTATACCACCTGCTAATCCCAAATTCACTGAGCACGCATATTTTAAATCTTTTAGGTTATTTCAGAACCCTTCACTGAATGTGTGCTATAATACATTCGATTCTTTAAAAAAAATATATCAGACTCTGTCTCACCTTTCCCATCATACAGAAAGGAGGTGGTGTGTTTCTGTGGTTAGCTTCTACTGGGGAGCTCCCAAGGGAACTTCCTGCAATCATCAGGGCTCCAAAGACTAGGGTCACAAAACCCTGAACAACAGATTCTTTAAATGTTAAGAAAGAAAGTATTCATTTAGGATGCGTATCAAAGCTGAGGTTATTACGTTGGCTCCTAGTTTAAACGACAGTCTGTCTAACCGTTTGGCAAGCTAGAGTGATCATTCAAAGAAAAAGAAACAGAGCACCATATATGAGACCTTTGTGCCTGGATGTACACACGCTCAGGGTTAAAACTTGCTGTATTTCCCGCATCATAGTGTTTAAAGAGCACCAGGCAGGGGTTCTGACCACTGAGCAAGAAGCTTTGGTTGAGAGGTAGCAGGAAACTCTTCACTTTCAGTGACTGGTTTGTGCTAGCTGACTCAAGACCTTGGTTTTTTGGCATCTTTTTCTCAGTCAAAATGGTAAACAAATAGTGAGCATATAGTCAGCCTCTCTCTCTCTCTCTCTCTCTCTCTCTCTCTCTCTCTCTCTCTCCCTCTCCCTCTCTCTCCCTCTCCCCCCCCCTCTCTCTCTTTTGGTTTTTCGAGACAGGGTTTCTCTGTGTAACCTTGGCTGCCCTGGACTCGCATTGTAGACCAGGCTTCTGGCCTCAGACTCACAGGGATTCAGCTGCCTCTGCCTCCCGAGTGCTGGGATTAAAGGTGTGTGACCACCGCCTGGCTAGTCAGTGTCTTTTTATCTGATGCTCTCTCACAACTGTGGCTAACAGGGTGGCTCCAGTTTCAAGTCACAGCTATCCCGTTAGACATAACTTAATTTGGACTTAGAAACTAATTAGAAAACACAGCCTCCAGAGAGACATAAACTCAATACTTTTGAGTTTGCACATTTTGAAAACCTTGAAATGTCCGAAACTTTTGAAAAGGCATAGATTTTAATGCCTTGCTTTTTGTTTTACCACCTTTTCTTTTTTCATGATATTCATCACCTTTCCATAATTGACGTGTTTAATGGTAGCATGAGCATTTTCAGTTAAATGGCTGCATATGAGTAAAAGTTGAATTATAATAATTGTAAAAGGTATAATATATCAAATCAAATGATGTCGGCAACATCACACCTACCATACATTAATACGTGTGTGTGCACGCACCTGCTGAATATGTGGAGAACATTGAACTACAGCATGCATAAACTCAAGTGTGACCACAACACTGAAGTGACTCTCATTTTTAATTACAAAGGTTAATTTTATAGGGGAAGCAGTGTGATGAGTCAATATCTCTAACTTATCTTTTAAAAAGTCATCAGAGAAACTGGGCCTTTGACACAAACCTGCAATCCAAGGACGATAAGGCAGGATAATTGAAAGCTTAAAACTAAGCTGGGCTACACAAATAGTTCAAGGATAGCTTGGAAAAATTAACAAGACCTGCATCAAAATAAAGAAGTAAAAACGGGCATAAAGACGGCTCAGCAGGTGAGAGCATACGCCGCTCTTCCAAAGACCATTTGGTTCCCAGGCCCCATGTCAGGCAGCTCTCAACTGCCTATAATGTCAGCTCCAGGACCATCCAATGTCTCTGAGCACCACAGGCACCTGCGCTCACTTGCACATACCCACACACAAACACACAAACATACACACACACACACAATTTTTAAAAAACAACCTAAATTTGTCTAAAAAGTAAAAACACAGCTGGATTCAGCTGGTAGAATACTTGCCTAGCATAGCATATTCAAGTCCTAAAGTTCAATCCCCAGCACCAGAACAAAACAATACAACAACACCCCAAACGACCAAAGTCAAGCGTGCAGCTGAAATCTTCTCCGAGGTAATGGGTATCACTGAGGCCAGAGCGGTGTGGCCAACTGTGGTTTCAGGTTCCACAACGTCCTCCAGGTCCATTTGCTGCCACCTTGCTGTCTCATATTGCATATTCGTACATCTCCTCAGTGAGGAAGTTGTTCAATATGAAAGGGCTGAAGGTCAGAGAGTGGACACAGCCAATGTAAAGCCTTAACATCCTTGGAGAGCCATCCCTTTGCTCACGCCTACATTGAAGAGCAATCTCTATGGGCTGAGCATCAAGATGGATAGCTTCAATGCTGTGCAGTGCAGGCGAATGCAGTCAAGGCAAGGGAGCCTCTTCCAACAGACGCTTGCTTGGACCACCAGTGGAAGTCCAACAGGCTTGGACCAACAGGCAAAGTCACCTGTACTACTTTAGAATTCTGAAAAATAAAAAGCAAAAATGAGGGATTTGGCAAGGCTAGGCTTCCTCTCCTCACCTCTCCTCTTCCTTCCTTCCTTCCTTCCTTCCTTCCTTCCTTCCTTCATCTGAGATTTGCTGACAACCTGCAGTTTCCTTGGCTTTCGGGTGTGTCACTCTGACCTGGTCTTTCTATGTGGCGTTCACTCTGAAGCGCTTAGTAAGAGCAGAAACCATACTGGGCTAAGGCCTACCATATCCCAGCTGACTTCATCTTAACCAATTATACCTTTTACAAGCCAGTTTCCAAATACAGTCATAATCTTAGTTCCTGGGAACTAAGACTTGACCATATCTATTGGGGGGTGGGGTGGGGGGCGGGGGAACACCATGCTCCGTGGTCTACTTTGAAGAACTAAAGTTGTGGGAGGCTCAGCTCCTGACTTGTTTTTGTTCTACTTCTGGTTTCAAAGTCTCTGTCTTTGCTGCTGAATGTGGCTAACGGCTCATGACTTCCCAGCACCCGGGGAACTGAGGAAAGAGAGGATCAAGGGCTTGGAGCCAGCCTGGACTATGTAGTGAGATGCTGTGAATAAATAAAGCATTGACTTACTGAAAAAAAGATACTTAAAAACTGCTGAAGTACAGATGAAACACTTTACGTGGCTTAAGCGAACAAATTAACTTGTAACACAAAAGCAGAGCACAATGCAAGTATGTGGCTCACAAGGCAACCTGAGTCAACTAAACAGAATGATTGATAGTGTACTCCCAACGGTGGGATCTGAAGTTTGAATTTCAGATGAGTGGTAATTTGAGTCCCCTTGGTTTATGTCAGTCAGCCACTGTGTGCCTCATTAGTCATCACTTCAGTCACCTACCCTCAAGGTTCTTTGTGCCATGGAAGGTAGGGCACTGTCCTGGCTGGGAGGGAAGCCACTTACAATGCAGTATACTGTTTCTTTTCTTCTACCTGCTGAGACGACCCATGCTGCCTTCTCCCTAGCTTTGTTTTCCCACTCCTGGCTCAGACCAGCATCCTCCTAGCCCCTGTCCTTTCTCCTCTGTGTCTTGCTTGCTCTTTGTCAGAGGGTGGACATGCAGCTGCACAGCTAAAGGTGGTTGCTATTTACAGCAGCAGTGAGCTCCATAGTCAGGCCTTAAGCCTGTGTGCTCTTGTCCTATGACTCAAGAGGGCTCTAGGCCAGAATGATTTTTCTCACTACTGTGAGTGTTCTGTCATTGCAATGACTGCCACTCTGTATTCTCCACATGTGACAGAGAGAAAGGAGAACAAGTATAACTGTCCTCTGAAGGCTGGAATCCAAAGCCCAAAGCTGGCAGATTTACCCAAGTTGGCATCTCTGCAAAGCCAGGACATGTCCAAGGTGGTTTGAGTGAAAATGGCTTCCATATGCTCATATATTTAAATACTTGGTCCCCAGTTGCTAGAACTGTTTGGGAAGAATTAGGAGGTGTGGCATTGACAGAGGAGGTGTGTCACTGGGGGTTTAGCTTTGAGGTCTCAAGAACCCACAATGTTCCCAATTAATTCTCTCTGCCTCAATGTTGTGCCTCAAGATGTACTCTGCAGCACTGTGCCTGCCTCCTTATCGCCACACACTATGCTGTGGAGGTCATAACCCTCTGAAACTGTAGACCCCCAGATTAAATGCTTCCTTTTACAAATGGTTATAAATTTGCCATGGTGTTTTATCACAGTAATAGAAAAGTAACTAAGATACCCCCAGAGAGGTAGGTGATCTGACCCCAGGGATAAGACTTTTGACAATTGTGGTTCTGTCTCTTTTTTTTTAATATTTTATTAATTTATTCATAGTACATCTAAATTGTTAGCCCATCCCTTGTATCCTCCCATTCCTCCCTCCCTCCCACTTTCCCCCTACTCCCCTCTCCTATGTCTGTGACTGAGGGGGACCTCCTCCCCCTGTATATGCTCATAGGGTATCAAGTCTCTTCTTGAGAAGGTAGCCTGCTATCCTTCCTCAAGTGCTACTAGGCCTCCTCATCCAGGGGACGTGGCCAAATATGAGGCACCAGAGTTCGTGTGAAAGTCAGTGGGAGAGATCAGGAATACAAGGCACATACCTAAACATAATAAAGGCTATATACAGCAAGTCAATAGCCAACATCAAATTAAATGGAGAGTGGTTCTGTCTCTTTTGGCCTGCCATAACAAAATATCACAGACTGGGTAGCTAGATTGTAAACAAATGTATTTCTCATAGTTTTGGAGGTAGCGCTGTCTAACATCATGATGGCAGCAGATTTGGTGTCTACTGAAGGCCCATTTCTGCTTAATAGAGGGCCATCTTTGAGTATAACTTCACAAGGCAGAGACATTCTCAAGCCTCTCCTATCAGTACACTAATTCTATATGTAAGGGCCTTAATTTCCCAGAGCCCCCATCTCTAGATAATCTCACAGGAACGTGGATTTCAAGCTATCGATTTGGGGAATACCTGACACTCAGACAATGGCTATAGATCTCTAAGAGTTTAGAAACCTAATGCATTTTTAAGCTAGGATGGTAGCTAGAGGGGGTTAGAAGCCAGGTGGCCTGACAGACAGATCCTGAGAAAAAGGCCAGCTCTCCTTCACTCTCACTTCATAAGACACCCCAAATGGTTCTGGGCTCTGATCCCTTGAAGGTTTGATGCTGCCTTAGAAGGTTGCTCTGTGCATGCCTATGGCTTGTTTGAAAGGCACCAGCGTGGCTGTTAATACAGATGCCACAGCTACTTTGAGAAGCACTAAAGGGACATTTTTTGCATTTTAGGTAGACAGTTCTTGCAGCTGATAGGAATAGACAGGGAGCCTAGGTTCAGAGACACCAGCTTGGAAGCCATATTGGTAACCCAGATGAGAAATACTGATTGGTCTACATTAAAACCGTGACATAGAAGGAGGAAGAGGGATGAAGAAGAAGGAAGAAGGAAGAAGAAAGAGATGGCAGGAGGAAGTTCTAGGACCAGGGGAGCACTAGGCTTTGCCAGATCTGCCAGTAACAGTTGAGTGCATGAATATGGTACGTAGTGGGGGAGTTCTGCGGTCAGGTTGAAGATGGGGGAAATAACATCTCAGTGTAGCGAGTCTTGAGCCAGGGATTGTATCAGAGATAATTAGGTTGTTAATAATATGTTGCTGTGTGAGCCTAGTGGTACATACCTATAATCTTAGCACTCAAAAATGCTGAGGCAAGGGTTCAAGGCCAACCTGAGCCATGAACGGAGACTCTGTCTCAAAAATAAACAACAAAACACTGCTGATCTTGAGGCCACAAACTGAAAGCCAGTTATATTGAATACAAGACAGTGTAGGTAGGTTTGGATGTGACTTTGGAAGTATTTAGATAGAGCACGGTTTTGAATATGGAAGGAAGCGTTTAGGTGGGTTAAATAGTAAGGACAGTGTACTAATGAGAGACAATGACCTGGCCTCTCAAATGGCCTTTTGAGGGACAGATCATGGTGGAGATGAGGTGTTAGGTTATAGTCATGTCTTCATGCGGGCCTCTCTGGCTTTGAGACTGTTTCTTGCTTGGCCTATACAATAGCTCTGGGAGAGACACCATATTAGAATAGGTTCATCCAGATGAGAAAGGGGTGGAAGTAAAGATACACCATTTACAAAGTGCAGAGCTGGCACGGTGGCCCAGTGAGTAAAGGCACACCCACCAAGCCTGACCACGACACCCTGGTCACATGGTGGAAGGAGAAAACTGACTCCTGCAAGGCATCCTGGCATGCAGGTGTGCTTATATACAAAGATACTCATACAAACAAGTATAATTAAAAAAAATTTTTTTTTAAAAAATCACAGACAAGCTTGGGGCTATAACTCAGTGGTAGGGTCCAGTTGGCTTTCATACACAAAGCATTTGACTGGATCCCAGAATGTTAAAAAAAAAAAAGTTGAATTAAAAAACCTCTAGGTTTGGCTTCCTCTTTGGTGGCTTGTCTCATGATAAGAGCTCAGGTAAAGGACTGTTCTAAAAGCCTGTGTCTATGATCAGGACCAAGCCTAGGGTTGCTGTCTAACTCCACATCACTTGGCCAGTTGCAAAGGCATTCCCTGACTCAAGAACAGCTCCAGAAGAAGGAAGTTGTTAACCAATAGAGATGCTAGGATGAATTTAAAGCACAGGCCTTACATTATGCCACCCACAGCAGGAGGGAACTGAGTGTATGTACACTGCCTCTTAGCCATCATCATTGAGTGACAGAGGAGGCATATCAATACTCCTTGGCATGCCTGGTCTTCCATTTATTCCATAGTAGCTTACCTTGATCCTGGGCAAAGAGCCTCGGGTACCAAGATGCAGATACTGGCTTTAGATGGGCAGAAGGCCTTAGATGGATTTGCTATAGTCAAAGATCCAAGGAGACTCAGGGTAAGTAAAGCAGCACATGCCAGTAATGCTTTTCATAAGGATCCTGACCTGGACCCCCAGGGTGGCCGTGGTAAAATGGCAAAAAGCATGGGATTCCCTGTTTCTTCCTATTTGGGCTTCTAGAAAAAGAGAAAGCCAATCAGGTGAGTGGAGGTGGAGCAAGAGGAAGGATTGCCTTTGTACTCTAAGGTGCAGGTATATTTTGCCTCTGGAAATAGGGCACCATTAGAGGTTTCCATGCCTGCATGTGTGTGTGGGAGGTGTTTATTTGTATGGCTGACTTTGTTTGCTCTTGTTGGTCTTTGCTTTGTCTAGCCAAAAAGCGGAAGAATGGTTCATACTGAGCAGGGCCCCAGGGTTTGCTTTAGTTCTTCGTTTTTTTGATTAGCACATTTTTATGGTCATTTCCTCTCATAGTTTCCCACTATTGCTTTTTTTTTTCTTTCTTCAATGAATTGAACTATTATTTTACTAATTGAACTACTATGGTACTATCTTAGTCAGCATGACTTATTATTCTGAGACACCATAAACTCAGTGGCTCAAGTAATACAAATGTATTTCTCCCAGTTCAGGAGGAGAGGTCTAGGATCTGCCAGTGGGTTCAGTTTTGGCCAAGAGCCTCTTGGTGGTTTGCAGGTGGCCATCTTCCCACTGCGTCCTTACATGGCGGAGTAAATAGACTCTTTTTTCTAAATATGGTAATCTGTCATGAGGACCTGACATTCTCTGACCAGCTCGTCAAAATTCAACTACCTCCCAAAGCCCCGTTTCCACATATCCCCTCAGAGGTACAGCTTCACACTATGAAGTCGGGGGGTGGGGGGTTGTGATAATTAATCTCCACTGTTGCCTTGATGAGATTTCGGATCACTATGGAAACAGACCTTCGAATGTGTCTATGAATGTCTTTCCAGAAAGGTCTAACTTAGCCAGAGAAGATCCACCCTGCTGTGGGGTGGCATCATCGCGTGGGCTGGGCTTCCAAACTAAATACAAAGAGAAACAAAGCCGAGCACTGGCAGTCATTGCTCCTTCTTTTCTGACTGTGGACACAATATGGCCAGCTTCCTCTCACTTTTGCCTCCTTTCTTCTCTGCTATGTGACAGGCTGTGGCCACTAGAACTGCGAGTTGTAATAAACCGTTTTTTGAAAAGGCAGGTTAAAAAATTTTTTAATGTATGTATATAGGTGTTTTGCCTGCATATATGTCTGTGCACCATGTGTGTGTGTAGCCCCTAGAGACCAGAAGACAGGGTCAGATCCCCTGGAACTGGAGTTATTAGCTGCCATGTTCTAGGAATTGAACCTGAGTCCTCTGGAAAAGCAGCCAGTGCTCTTAACTACTGAACCATCTTCAGCTCCAGGACACCTTTTCCTTTCTAAACACCTGCTTCTTCTCAGGTATTTGGTCATAAGGATGAGAAAATTAACAAATACAGGGAAGCACACACATATACAGTGAGTAAGAAATGTTCTTCCCTGAAAATGATATTCTCATGGGCATCTAAATTGGATTTCCACTCTATCTTTGGCTCCTCAGTCTCTACAGTCTCAGATCCACTTTGAGCTTGAGTGGGGTGATATTAATTCATTTGTCACCACATGGAGTTCGAGAAAATGATGGAAATGTTGCTGCCACTTGTTAAACTCTTATGGTGACTGAACACTCACAGGAAACCAAGAAATGTACTAGTCATGTACGAAGGCCTTTTGCACGCAGTAAAAATTTAAAAAAGCAGATTTTCAGGTGAAAACAGGTAAAAACTCCTAATAGAACTCACAGGTGCATTATATTTCTCGTAGATATTTTCCTGTCCGGAGAAAATTTTTACCAAGTATTAATTAGCTTTAGACATTTAAAATATTACAGCTAAAGTAAAAATCAGGCCTATATGTTTCTCAAATAAAATATATACTACTGCTTTGCAATGTGTAATATAATGGTTAAAGGCAGTTGAAAACTATTTTTTTCCCTTGGAGGTCAAATTGGTCTTGTCTGAAAGTTACTAAATGTCAGTCCCCAGCTATAAATTTCATCCTGGGACCTGAGCTAGGGAACATCTATTTATGGAAGATTAGCTGTGGGGCCTGTCACTCACCAGCCTCAGGGCAGTGGTAAAGCCAAGTTCTGGAGTGAGCCTCTCTCCCAGGAAGGTATTTCTTGCAACGACAGAGCCTAAGAGTTCACGTGGCTCACTCATTTTACACATGCAGAAGAGTGACTTCCATGAGTAATACAGTTAGTTGAGTAAATGGCATGTGGCTCAGAGTTGGCAGGGCAGGAAGCTGAGCTTTCCTTCCCAGACTTGGATGCCTTCTCTGATCTGGGTCAACCCCAAGGATTTGTGTTCAGACCAGGGTGGCTTTGAAGTTACCAGTCTGCATCAGAATCGAGGTAGAAAGAGATTTGCTAAGCGTTGTGCTGCAGGACAAGCTTTGCCAACATTACTTGACGGGATTGTTCCATGCTAGGTCAATTCTCAGACACCGAAGGTGAAACTGAGTCAGTAGGTTTCTTTGACGTTGAGTTTCAGCTTCTTGGAGTCATTACAAGGTGCCTGCAAGTGCTGGAGGAATTTACGACACTCGGCTTTCCCACAGTTGCTGCCGCTGGAACCCTCCTCCAAGATGGCAGCTGTGACATTAAGGTTCTCAAGAGCACATACCGAAAAGGCCCATCAGTTCCCTTGCTTACTTAGGAGGAAAGGAAGCTCCAGGGAGGTTTATGAGACCAGAATGACTTCCATTTTGGAAAATGATATTTATCTTCATGTTTCACCAAGTCTTAGATCATACTTACTCTGGGCAGATGTCTACTGAGAAAACTCTAGGGAAGCATCATGTGGGGCTTCCGTTTGGCTTCCAGATGCCTGTGTTATTCATGGCCCAGGGAGCAATCTTCATTCATCCCTAAAGCCATCTTTGACCACTGCAGATAAATTGCTCACTGAGGGTTTCAGTGGCCTCCAGACCCCTTGTGTTCAGTGGTCCAGCCAAACACTACACGATGAACTAGATTTCAGGACTAGTTCTACACCGCAGGTCTCAACAGGCCCTAGGAATCAATGAGATAACTGCCCACTAGTTATCTGCCCATATTTGTTATCATTAAACTTTCTATTTCAGATATTGAATCATGAAAAGTTAATGTAAACAAATGTGTTCTTCTTTGATTTCTTTAAAAAAAAAAAAAAACCTATTTGGGTACCAAATTTTTTGCTAACAGTGGTGAGGGAATGTATTAGGCATTCAAATTTGCCACAAGAGACTTAGACATTTCCATACTACTCATTACCCCACAAAGAGCATTAATAAGTCTTTTTTTGGTTTTGGGAGACAGGGTTTCTCTTTGAAACCTTGGCTGTCCTGGACTTGCTTTGTAGACCAGGCTGGCCTTAAACTCACAGTGATCTGCCTGCCTCTGCCTCCCTAGGTGTTGGGATTACAGGCATGCACCAGCCTTAATAAATATTTTTAAAAACAATTATTTGGATCCACGATGGCAGACAACATGCTAGAATCTCCAGGAAAAACGCTGAGGTAAGCTAGGTAACAGCTATCAGACGTCAGACTAGGTGGTTGATGGCCAAAACTCTCTAGTACAACAGAAAAGTCACATGGGAAACTTTACAATCCTAACAAGAAAAAGAAATCCTCATATAAAGATTGGCAGATCTGGGAGCTTCTTCCACCCCAGTGAGAGCCGGTGAGTAGAGCCACACTTAAGATGGCCTCAGAACGTAACTATTACATCTCGGTAACAGACATTGTCAAGACAGAGAATAAAAGCAGGATGTGGGAGATAAAAGTGTGGACAGACTCCAGAAAAACCCTGTCTGCTCAGTGTTCAGAGAAGTGGCAAGAGTTCATCTTTAAAAGACCCCAGCTGAGTCTGCATTTTTGTGCCCTCCCCTCCCCGAGACCCTCCATGAATCACCCTCTCAGGAAGTTAAGAGTTAGTGTTACTGGACTGTGTGCTGCAACTTGAACAGCAAATACTCTCTTGCGGGAGAAACTGAATCAGAGCCTTGTGGCACTCAGTGAGGCGGAGACGTGCTTGGAGCCAGTATCTACAGGAGAACATAGAGTTCCAAGCGACACGCGGCTGGGGACTCCAGTGTGACCCCCGTCTGGGACGTGAGCCCTTGAAGTAACAGCACGAAGAAGTGACAGGCACCTGGAAGCCTAGGAAGGACGGTTGAGAGAGTAGGGGATATAAGGAGCAATCAGTGGGAGCTGCCATCAGCCTCTGCACCCTGCCCACCTCTCACCTTCACAGTCATTCCTCGCTTACTACCCAGTGTTGCTTTAGCAGGCTGGGTCTGTCTTGTCTTGCTCTTGTCTCTCTTCCTCCCTCTTTTTCTCTCTACTCTTTTCTTTTCCATCTTCCTTTTGATGGACACTCCAAGGGGCATAAAGCAGCCTTTCTCTCATTCCACCTTTAGCCCAAAACTGCCTCATTCACCTCCCTTTGTCTTTACTGGTCTCCACTTATATTTATTTTCCCTCTTCTACTGTTTTCTCTATCAACCTAATACTAGCTAGTCTTGTTCCTTTCCCCCCACATCCACGGACCCTGACATCTCAGTACACACCATGCTCTTAGTGTCCATTCGCTTCCTACAATGACTAGAGTTTGAGGAGTTTGTGTTTGCTTTTGACCATCGCTGTATGTTTTGATAGCATCCTTCAGTAGTAATTGTTTTTCAGACGGTATTTCACTCTCAGGGAAATATTGGGAGCTAATCTGCTGCCCTAAACACCAGTCTAGAGAGAAAAATGACACCACAACTATACCTATAACTCAGCCATCTAGAAGATTGGAAACTGAAAGAATTGGGTGATTATACAACATGACTCTAGTGGACATGTCCCAACACACAAACACAGGAAGCACTCAAAACAAGGCAACACGACTCCTCCAAAATGACTAATCCCCCAGTAGTAATCTCCACAAGAATGAATTCAATGAAATACCAAAGAACTCAAAAAGTGTTTCTAACTATGTTCAAAGAAATAAAAGAGAACCAAAGCAAACTCCTGAGAAAAATTTGAGAGAACACAAACAGCTGTGTGAAACAGAGACAAACAAAAAAATTCAGATTATCGAAAAAGTTATGTGGAAACACAAGAAATATGGAATATTGGGGCTTAAAGACCAGATATAGAAATTTGGACATTCAGTCAATGGGAAAGATAGATTAACAGACAAATATAAGTACAATTTGCAAGATATAAAGAAAACCAGGAAGAGACAAAAACTAGAATCCTAGGCAAAAAAAAAAAACAAAAAACAAAAAAAAAAAAAAACACAAAAACACACACACAAAAAACAAAAAAGAAAGAAAAACATGCCAAAGTTCTAGAAAATATTTTCAAGAACCATAGTAAAAATTATCTAAATCTAGAGAAAGAGATGCCCAACAGGTACAAGTGGCATTTAAAATGAAAAAACAAGACCAAAAGAGAGCCTCCCCTATCATATTATAGTCAAAACATTAAATATAAAGGACAAGGAATATATATTTAAAGATAAACACCAGGCCACATACAGAGGCAAGCACATTAGAATATCAAAATATTTCTTATGGAAACTTCAAAAATCAGGAGGTCCTGCAATGACGTATTTCAAGCTCTGAAAGATAATGACTGCCAAGCAAAATACTTATACCCGGCAAAAACCACCCATCATTACTGAAGAAGAATGAGAAACTTTCTATGATAAAATTAGACAAAAAGAATTCCTAGGCCTATGGATGATATGCGGAGGAGTCCCTTGGGGTGGAGAGATGAGTAAACACACCCGCTAGGCTATAGAGAAGAGTAAAGGACACTGAGCAGATGAAGAATAGGGAATCCTCAGAAGCCACGAGCAGCAATAACATAAGAGGAATTAATATACACTTTTCAGTAATAACCTGGAACATTAATGTCTAAATTCTTCAGCCAAATGCCACAGGCTAATAGATTGGACTGAAAGCAAACAAACAGAAACAAAGCCCAGGAGCCATCTATTTATTGCCTCCGAAGGCATCTTCCCATGAAGGACAGACACAGTGGAAAAAAGAGCTGTATGGCAACAGGGCAAAAGAAACAAGCAAGTGTCGCTGTTCTAACATCCAAGAGATCAAATTAAAACTGAAATTATTTAGATGAGACAAAGATAAAGTACCTCTTATAGTTTTTATGATAACACACCATCAACAGGGCATTTCCAATTAAAATGTATATGCACCAGATGTTGGTGCGTATTAACCCTGACACATTAATTGTGGATGACATCGATGCTCTACTCCCAGCAATAGGAAAGACTTCTGAACAAAAAACAAAGAAACATCTGAGTTGAATTACATCATAGATCAAATGAACCTACCGGACGTCTACATAACATCTTGCCCGCTCATTAAAAGTGCAAATTCTTCTCAGTAAAGAACTTTTCCTAAAGTAGATCATATAATAAGATACAGAGCAAATCTTAACAAATACAGAGAAATTGATGTTCTTACATACTGTCTGACTGCAATGAAGCAAAACCGGGAAGCAATAGCAAAAGTGACTACTGAAAATACACAGAATTGTGGAATTGGACACATTCTTGAATAATGAATGAGTGATCAAAAGATTAAGAAGGAAATAAAAAGTCCTAGAACAGAATTAAAATGAAGTGCAACCTAGCAAAATCGGTGGAATACAAAGAAAGCAGTCTTAAGAGGAAGTTCATAGCTGTAAAGGTCTACATTAAAAAAAAAAAAATTACACAAAGGAAGCCTGCAGAGATTCCCAGAACAATAGAGGCTTTTTCTCTAGCTCTTGCTCAGCTAGAACCAGGGGGTAAGACCATACGGCTGGGACATAGCCAGAAACTTTCTCCCCACTGGAGTAGCATCCACGGTACTGGAGGGTGTGATGCAGGCCGCTAGAGAAGTCATATTCTCACCTGTGTGCCATAACTCTGACCTTCCAGGTAAGATGTGCCCATTGGTGCAATAGTGGCATGATAATGGTAAGAGTAGATGCAGGTGGTAACCAACTGCTTTCTGATTGGATTTGAGGTTCACTCTGTAGGAGGCAATATATGGTGGGTGCTGTGTATATAGTCAAAAGCCTAGGGTTGGGCAAGTCATAGATCCCAGAAGGGAACGTAATACTGGTGTTTTGTTAAATGAGTGTGTAGTCAAACTGCAGTGCAAATAGCTATGTTTATACCCTTAAACTAGTACTTTTGGCCTTGTTCAGAGAAGCAGCTTTTTGAAGTGAGCAATGGTTAATGAATAGACTGGTCAGCGACCACTGAATGCTCAGTACTGAAGAAGATGTCTATATCACCTTGTCCAAGGCTCAGGGAACATCACAAAAGAGGAAGTGAAAACAATATAAGAGGGAGAGCCTGGGAGATAATGCCAGGAAACACTGTCTTCTGGTTATGGTGTGGTAATCTTTAATACACAACAGTGGTGGCTCCTTACAGAGCATCACAAATGAAGGCACATGCAGGGCATGAAATTCAGGGGTCGTCAGGAGTAGGAGAGGGTGAAAAGAAGGTAATGTGGTGATCATAATATGTTGTATGAATGTATAGAATTAATTTTAAATTAAGTCAAACTTAATTTGTTAGATCACAAATAAATTGCTTGACACCTAAGGATTCCGTTAGACAGCAACAAGCCAAACCCCAAACAGTAGATGAAAAGAAATAATCAAGATCAAGACAGAAATCACTGAACTAGAAATAATATGTACATGAATCAACAAAAAGGGAGCTGGTTCTTTAAAAAGATAAGATAGAAAATCTCAGCTGAATTAATCAAGCAAAAGATGAGACTCAAATTAGTAAAATTAGATAAAAAGGGGTATATTATGACAGATAACAATGGAATTTGGAAAATCATTAGGACATGACTTGGAGACTTACACTCCACTAAGTTGGAAAATATAAAAAGAAATGAATTAATTTCTAGATGCATATGACTACTCAAATTGAACTAATATAGGATAAACAATTCATTTAGAGCTATAACAAGGAATGAGACTGAAGAAGTAATTTTTAAATTTCCTGCCTAAAAAACCTCTAGACCCTGATGGATTCACTGCTGAATTCTGTAAGACCATCAGTGAAGAATAGTGTTTTTCAAACTATTTCATAACTTAGAAAAGGAAGGGATTCTGCAAGTCCTCTCACAAAGTCAGTATTGTCCCAGACCGAGACCAAATAGAGTAAAGGAAAGAGATGGAAGGGGAAAGAAAGAGGGGAGGAAGAAGGGGGGCAATAAATTATAGACCAACCTCCCTGGTGAAAATAGATGTAAAACTTCTCAATAAAATACTTGCCGGCATGGTGGCGCACGCCTTTAATCCCAGCACTTGGGAGGCAGAGGCAGGTGGATCTCTGTGAGTTCAAGGCCAGCCTGGTCTACAAAACGAATCCAGGCATCCAAGGTTACACAGAGAAAGCCTGTCTCGAAACCACCCCCCCCCCAAAATACTTGCAAGACGAATTCACAAATACATTTTAAAAATGTATTTTAATTAGCTCCATTCCAGAGATGTATAGATAGCCCAACAAATACAAATCAACGTAACACATCATATACACAGACTCAAGGACAGAAATCATGTGACTATCATTACAAAGATGCCAAAAATAGGGGAAAAAAAAAGAAGCTTCTTTAATGCTGAAAAAACTTTCTGACAAATTCAATATATTTTCGTGTTAGAATCCCTGACTACACTAGAAATAGTAAGTGCAGAGCACCACGTAATAAAAGCTATATGTAGCAAACCTATAGCCATCATTATTCGAAATGGTGGGAACTCAAAGTATTTTGACCAAAGTCAGGAGATAGACAAGGTGTCCACTATATCCAGTCTTAATATAGCACTGGAAGCCTTGGCTGGAGCATATAGATAGCGAAGCAAACAAGTGAGGCACAAATTGGAAAGGGGGAAGGTAAAGTGTCTCTATTTGCAGATGGTATAATTCTATACATAAGTGGTCTTAGAGACTATACCAGAACACTCTTAGATGTGTTTCTGCAATGTGCCAAGCTACAAAATCAGGATGCAGAAACCAGTAGCTTTGCTATGTACCAATAACAAACATGCTGAGAAAGAAATCAGAGATGGAATGCTATGTACATTTACCTAAAAATATCTTGGAATAAACCTAACAAGGAAGTAAAAACCCTCCACGTGAAAACTGTGAAGCACCAAAGAAAGGAAGTTAAGAAGACACTGTAAGATAGAATGAGCTCCTCGCCAGCATGTGGTGTCACTTGAGTTTTTGATCTTAGCCATTCTGATGGGTGTAAGATGGAATCTCAGTGTCATTTTGATTTGCATTTCTCTGATGACTAACGAGGATGAGCATTTCTTTTTTTTAAAATTTTATTAATTTATTCATATTACATCTCGATTGTTAGCCCTTCCCCTGTTTCCTCCCATTCTTCCCTCCCTCCCATTTCTCTCCTTTTCCCCTCCCCTATGTCTGTGACTGAGGGAGACCTCCTCCCCCTATATATGCTCTTAGAATATCAAGTCTCTTCTTGGTAACTTGCTATCCTTCCTCTGAGTGCCACCAGGCCTCCCCATCCAGGGCACATGGTCAAAAAAGGGGCACCAGAGTTCGTGTGAGAGTCAGATCTCACTCTCCACTCAACGGTGGAGAATATCCAGTTCGTTGGCTAGGTCTTGGTAGGGGTTCGAAGCTTACTGCCTATATTCTCCTTGGCTGGTGCCTTAGTTTGAGAAGGACCCCAGGATCCAGATCTGCCTGTCATCAGGTTCTTCTTGTAGGTTTCCAGGACCCTGTGGGTCCTACTATTTCCCCTTTCTTCCATGCTACTCTTGCCTAAAGTCTCAATCGGATGTCCTCTCCTCTGACCCACTTTCTTGGTAAGTAAAGATTTTCATGGTACGTATCCCTTGGACTAGTGTTTTGATATAAGTGAGTATATACCGTTTGTCTTTTTACTTCTGGGTGAACTCACTCATTATGATAATTTCTAGTGTTTCTCAGCCATTTGATATTCCTCTGTTGAGAATTCTCTGTTTAGTTCTGAGCCCCATTTTTCAATTGGGTTGTTTGGTTTGGTGGTGTTTAATTTCTTGAGTTCTTTATATATTTTGGATATTAGACCTTTGTCAGATGAAGGGTTGGTGAAGATCTTTTCCCAGTCTGTAGGCTGTCGCTTTGTTCTGCTGACAGTGTCTTCTGCCTTATAGAAGCTTCTCAGCGTCATAAGGTCCCATTTATTAATTGTTGATGTTAAGGCCTGGGCTGTTGGTGTACTGTTCAGGAAGTTGTCTCCTGTGCCTATGTGTTCCAGGCTCTTCCCCACTTTTCCCTCTAACTGAATTAATGTCTCTGGTTTTAAGTTGAGGTCTTTAATCCACTTGGACTTGAGTTTTGTGCATGGTGACATGGTGACAAATAGGGGTCTAATTGCATTTTTCTACATGTAGACATCCAGTTAGACCAGCACCATTTGTTGAAGATGCTATCATTTTTCCATTGAATAGATTTGGCTTCTTTGTCAAAAATCAAGTGAGCAAATGTGTGTGGATTCATCTCTGGGTCTTCGATTCGATCCATTGATCCACCAGCCTATTGCTGTGCCAGTACCATGCTGTTTTAATTACTGTTGCTCTGTAGTACAGCTTGAGATCAGGTATGGAGATTCCTCTGGAGGATCTTTTATTGTGTACTAATGGTATATACTCACTTATATCAAGACACTAGTCTAAGGGATACGTAGCATGAAAAACTTTACTTACCAGGAAAGTGGGTCAGAGGAGAGGACATCCTATTGAGACTTTAGGTGAGAATAGAATGGAAGAATGGGGAAATAGAAGGATCCAGAGGGTCCTGGAAACCTACAAGAAGAACTTTATGACAGGCGGATCTGGGTCCTGGGGTCCTCCTCAAACTAAGGCACCAGCCAAGGAAAATATAGGCAGTAAACTTCGAACCCCTACCTAGACCTAGCCGACGAACAGGATATTCCCCACCATTGAGTGGAGAGTGAGATCTGACTCTCACACGAACTCTGGTGCCCCTTTTCTGACCATGTGCCCTGGATGGGGAGGATTGGCGGCACTCAGAGGAAGGATAGCAAGTTACCAAGAAGAGACTCGATATTCTAAGAGCATATATAGGGGGAGGAGGTCTCCCTCAATCACAGACATAGGGGAGGGGAGATGGGGGGAAGCGGGAGGGAGGGAGGAATAGGAGGAAACAGGGGAAGGGCTAACAATTGAGATGTAATATGAATAAATTAATAAAAAATGGAAAAAAAGATAGAATGAGCTCTTGAGAATGTGGGTCTGACTTAGTTCTAAGAAATGGCTGTTGTTCTAAAAGTGATCTACTCATACACATGATTCCCATCACATCCCAACATCATTCTTCGTAGAAATGGAAAAACAGTCTAAAAATTCCATGGAAACACACAAGACACTGAATAGCCAAAGTGATCCTGAGCAAAAAGAAAAATGTTAGCTACATCACCAAACTTGGTTTCAAGTTATACTATCGCGATGCAGTCACAAATCCAGCATGGTGAGGGTATAAAGCCAACTGCAGACCAGTTGCATAGAATAAAGGAATCAGAAACAACTCCACACAGCTACAGTCGCCTTGTGATTCTTTTTTAAAAATTTCTCTTAGGGCTCTGTACATAATAAAACATGATGAAAGAGCTCACCTATGAGACAACGTCCAAATCCCATAACAACTAAACACAAGAGAAAAGAAACTAGACTTAAACTCAAACGCACAGGAGGAGGAGGTAGGAAGACTTAGAAGGAAGAGTGGGCAGCCCTGGGGGGAAACGGATTGTGTTCAGCAGTCTTTGAAGAGCAGACAATTCTCAATAGCACTGACTTCAAGAAAGCTCCTTGACTTTTAACAGAGCTGTGCATTCCTGTCTCCCCGCTGTGTCATTTCATCCACGTGTCTCGCAGGTGAATGTGTGACATTGTGAGCTATATGATGGATATTGGATGTATTTCCATTTTGCTAATGGCTGGGTGACTCAACGCCTTATGTGCTCTAGAATACAATAGCAACTTCCCTGTGTGAGATGCAACCTCCTGCTGCTCCGTGAGTGGGCGGCTTCTCCAGCCTGTTGCTTCACAGCAGCTGCTTGCAAAACCTGTCAGATTAATCTCCCTTCTCCACGCATGCCGCACACCTTCCACCCAACACTGCTAGTGCCCCTACTGTCTATCACCCCAGAATGTTCTTCCGTGTCTCATTTCTAGGTCTCAAAGTCCTACTTAAAATTTCCTTAGACTCTAATTCAATGCTGGGGATCCAACCTGGACATTGCTCAGAGTATCACTGTTTGATCTTTCTCAAGACCATGACAAATTTTGCACACAAAAAAGTCAATAATAGCAACAAATAGGAAAATCAGTATCAGCAAATGAATCAAGAAGCTTGATAACTAGTACTTACTAGCAATTCCACACAAACTCTCATTCACAAAGGCAACGAGTGTGACGCAATATACAGGAAGATGAGTCTGGTGACTCACCACTCTAATTTCAGCCCTTGGGAGGCTGAGGCAGGAGGATTGCCAGAAATTTAAGGTTAACCCTCCCTACACAGAGGCAACCTGAAATATAGTGAGACTCTTAAACAAAAACAGAAAGATAAAACAATTAAGAGAAAAAGCTAGAAAGTGTACTCATAATATTAACATGTAAGATGTATATGAAGAAATTAAAACTTTGCTCATGGGTGTTAAAAAGGGATCTGGGTGGGGAGATTAGTTTAAAAGTCATTCTTGCTCTCAAAAAAGAAAGAAAGAAAGAAAGAAAAGAAGAAGAAATAGACACTTTCCATACAGGTATCTGAGACCCCCCTCTTGGCAACATCAAAGCACACCAAGGAGCACACTATGATACTGACAGGAGTGGTAGACAGGCAATTTGAGGCAAGAGCCTGCACTTCTCTGGGATGGAGACACGTGGAAGAGTGTGCTGTTGCAGAAAGGTGTTGTCAAGTCACAGAATGAAAGCCTCTTGGTGCCAGTGCTGAGGTGGACAGACAGGCTGGTAGGAGGCCAGCGAGGCCAGAAGGAACTCATAGAGATGAGGGCAAGGTTGACTGTGGGAGGAACCTCAGCCAGCAGGGAACAAAGACGCTCAATAAACACTACCTGAGAAAGTAAGATTCACACTTACACCTCATGCCAAATAAAATTAATTTACAGATAGGTGAAAGATTTATGTGGACGGTTAAATGTTAAGCCTTTTGGAACAGTATATGAAAATGTTTTCATCACTGTGGGGTACGAAGTATTCTTCCAGAAAACACTAGTCATAAAGAGAGAACACTGGTGAAATTTACAACACTGGAGTGAAGAACTCAAACATCGATATAAGACGAATGAGCAGCCAAGAGGTAGAAGAAGCTGTGACGCACACGTGTGATGGACAGATGAGCATCCAGGAAAGACTTACAGACCACCAGACATGAGGTCAACAATTCAGCAAGAAAACAAGCAAAATCTTAAGCAGATTCTCGTCAAACCACAGGAACAAAACTCCGTGATGACTAAGAAAGAGGCGAAGAGGGTGGTGGTCTGCTGTGGGCATCAGTGGCACAGTACTTGCCTGGCACGAAGCCCTGGGTTCAGTTCCACACTGTTATGTATACGGAAGAGGAAGGGAGGAGGAGGGAGGGAGGAATCCAAGTGTTCCACCTCACGAGCTTTCATAGAGATACAGTTAAAATCAGAAAACTGACTACTGCACATCCGCCAGAAAGCTGAACTTTGGAAAGTCAATTTCAAGTCGTGGCAGGGGAGGAGTGTGCTCAACTGTTAGGAATGTAAAATAGCTCCAACAGTTTGAAAAAATAAGTGATTGTTTGAGCAAATTAAACACGGGAGTACTGGATAACTATTAAATTCTCTATCTCCATGATTGGTCTGGTGATTCTGTGACCCACACACTTGAAGAATGTCAGAACATGCCACCTCCAAACTTGTCACTCTGGAGCACGGGTTCTTTTGAACTGAAGATAATTGAGAAAGCATATTTTTTCACTAGGAAACCATCCTCCCCCTACCAAGGAAAGACACTGTTAACCCAGATGTGAGAGAGCCAATGCTGAGATGAAATCAACCCACCAAAATAGCCCTTGTCTTCTGCTGGCTTCTCCCATATACAGCCTGTCATTTTGTCCCAGTTTACTGCCCCTAGCTGACAGCTTTCCTGTGTCTTGTCATGTCTCTGAAATGTCCTATTCTTTGTTAAAATGATGCTGGCCACAGAACATTCTAACACAGCAGAAAGTTGTCTCAGCCAAAGCTCATCTTGTATATGAGGTGGTGGGTGGGGCGTGGGAGTAACAAAAGAGAAAAAAACAACAGTTAGCAGAGAGACAAACCATTATGCAGGAGAAAGAAAGAAAAAAATATACTAAGTGGGAATCAGCAGAGGAGAGTGAGAACCTTTTGGTGGTCATGATAATATAGGCCTGGAACTTGGTATCACACAGAGAGTTAGATTGGGAGGTGAGCGTGTGTGTGTGTGTCTGTCTGTCTGTCTGTCTGTCTGTCTATGTGTGTCTGTGTGTGTCTGTATGTGTGTGTCTGTGTGTCTCTATGTGTGTGTGTGTGTGTCTGTGTGTCTGGGAGGGGATCCTATGAGGGCTGGAGGGTATATAAAAGTCAGCTGCAGCCTCGTTTTTCCTTGTGGGGCTGAACAGATAATGTGTGTGACTGAGAGATCACAGAAAAGCAGTATAGACTTTTGTGAAATGTGTAGGAAATATGACAAGAGAATCGGGGGCGGGGGGCATGGATACTGATTTAATTAACCAGCCATATTAGATGCTTTTCTGTTACTGTGATAAAATACCCTACCAAGAAGCAAGCTAGGGAGGAAGGGTTTATTTTGCCTTACAGTTGCCAAGGGGCTACAGTATAACATAGTCTTAGTAGGGAAGGCATGACGAAGGAGCTTTGAGGCCATCCGGGCGACATGGAAACCAAATAATCACATTTCATTTACAATGGAGGGACGGACAGAGAGAGAGATGAGAGAGGAGGAGAGAGAGAGAGGCGAGAGAGAGGAGAGGAGAGAGAGGAGAGAGAGAGAGGAGCGGGAGAGAGAGGAGGAGAAGAGAGAGAGAGAGAGAGAGAGAGAGAGAGAGAGAAGGAAGTGAGGAAGGAGGCTAGGTAACAATTCTGTCTCCCCATGATGCGCTTCTTCAGCAAGGCCCCCATAACTATCCCAAATAGCACCACCATCTGCCTACCAGCTTTACAAAACTGTTTGATTATTAATGCATGCACATATAATTTATTAAAAAATATATAAAACCAAAGAAATTGCAGCCACAACACCTCTGTAGCAACCGCCCATCACACACACACACACACACACACACACACACACACACACACACACACACACACACACACACACACCCTATCTTCCCACAGGAAATGCACTGCTTAGGAAGCAATGCCTGAGGTTCACCTGCGGGGCCTCAGGCCACCCTTCCGCATTATGTGGTCAAGCCCTATCAGTTCTTAAATTCTTAGGTTAACCACTGGCTGACTCCAGAAGCTGCATGATATTTTGGTACTTCAGCTAAATACAGGGAAGAAAGAAAGAAAGAAAGAAGGAAAGAAAGAAAGAAACAAACAAACAAACAAAGAAAAAGAAAGGAGAGAGAAAGCTTTTCTAAAAAGTTAAAAACAGTAAGAACATTTTTTAAAAAAGATTTATTTATTATGTATACAGTATGCATCAGATCACATTATAGGTAGTTGTGAGCCACCATGTGGTTGCTGGGAACTGAACTCAAGACCTTTGGAAGAGTAGAGTAGTCAGTGCTCTTAACTGCTGAGCCATCTCTCCAGCCCCAAGAACATTTAAAATAATAATAAACTCTATATGCAAGACGTGTGATAAGAAGCTATCACTAAGCCAGGATTTTGTTTTATTCTTGTTCCACACAAGAGGCCAGGACAGTTGAGCTGTGCTCGCATTCTTCCGGGTTAACCTCTGCAGAGCTCACCAGCAGCATGGCAGTGTTTGGGTTTGGGTAATGAGCAGGGAAATGCATGCTGCTCACTGGCACATTTATTCCTGGGTGACCAGGATGGGAACACGACTGACTCCCTAGTGACTCCGATTTCTTATGTGCTTGGCAAACTGTTGATACAACAGTGAGCAGACAAATTTGGCTGGGGATTTGGGACTTGCATTTAGGATTGAACTCAAGAAATCTAAGGCAAAACATTTTCACATGAGCTTACTCCCTGCCCTCGGATCTGTTTCAGCCTGATTCTGGCTACACTGTACATGCCCAGAGTTAGGGGTTCCACTCCTCTGGAGTCTCTGTGGACTGCCATAGAGTTTTCAAAGTAATGTAGCGTGTCTGAGCCCATCAAGTCTGCTAAAACAAATGACCATAAGCTGGGAGCATGCAAACAACAGAAATCCTACTCATGTAGTGCTGGAGCTGCAAATCTGGGGCCAGGCTGCCAGCAGGGCCATATTCTTAGGTGGCTACTCTTGCTGGCAGCATGTTGCCAGCTTCTGGTATCCTGACAACATTGTAAAAAGAGGGCAAGGCAGCAAGGCCTTTCCCGAACCCCCTGCCCCCCCATGTGAGAGCCTTCCCTTCTGATATGATCATTCTAGGAGAAAATATTTCCATGTATTAATATCTAGGATACATTCACATTTGCCCTACAGCAGGAAAATGAATAGTTCCCCCAATAGACTGCACACTTTACAGGGCTGATAACCCTGAGGTAGCTGGGATGCATGCACAACAAATGAGAGTAACTATTTTGGATGGCAACTTGACAAGAGCTATCAATTTTTGAAATGTGCCTATAACCAAGGGCTTGGTTATAGAGATTTATTCCACAGAAGCATTTCCTACAGCTAGGCAAGCATACCGTGCAGGGGTGCCTACTGTGTGTTTTTCCTTCTTTAGTGCTCTATTGTTTTTATTTTGTTATAACAAAAAGCAAAAACAAAACATAAAACAAGCCATGTCTGGTTGTAATCCCTGCATTCTGGAGGCTGGAATTAAAGACCCTGAGTCTGAGGCCAGTCTGAGCTACACAATAAGAACCTGGATCAAAACAAATAAACAAAAGTAACACAGCACAAACATACATGAATGAAGCAATGGTTAAACAAACTCTATTCATTCAATAGAATTATTTGTGCAAAGTAAAGTATCTGTGTGGTTTATAAAAGAGGCTATTACAGTTTTCGTATGTCAGTTTGTTCATGCCTCCTTTAGAAATATCTCAATTTAACTGCCTTTGAGAAAGTCTGTTTAATTGTTTTGTAATTTTGGACTAAAAATAATGTATTACATTTTTGTTATATTTTTTAGACAAGGGTAGGTAGCCCAGATTGAGCTGGAACTCATGGGCAGTCTCCTGCCTCTGTTACCTGAATGCTGTTTGCAGTGTGTCTTACCATATCTAGCTCTCATTTTCCAACAACATGTTTTTTCTATAATATATATTCACACACACACATATATTGAATAAGCAAGCTATGTATCCAGTCTACAGCCACCAACTGAATGACCTCATGTTACACAAATATCCCTTGATCATAAGATTCATGAGACCTCATGAGATGAACTGGTAAACTTAGTTAAGATGATAAATAGAGGTTAAATATTATTTACTGCCATACAAATCATGCAGCAGGGAAGACAGAGAGGTAAATAGCTTCAAAGTATAAGATAGCTTTGTAATACTTCACCCAAAAACCTCTTACAGTAAGATTAGTGTCAGTGAGGCCTCTCGGGCTTAAGCCTCTGGTCAGAAGCAAGCCAAAGATGAATTATTTCTCTACATGACTTTAAAGTTTCTGTGCTGTGTTTGAGGACAGATAGAATCAGACTGTAGCCTTAAATAGCACACTAATTTCAAAGACAGACTAACAGTGTGAGACACAGGCAAGCTTTAAGAAAGTTGTTGGATGGTTTTGCTGTTGCTTTGGTCTATTTCTGATTTTTGTATTTTTTTGCTATTTGTCTTTTGAGACAGGGTGTCATGTAGTCTAGGCTAGCCTTGATCTCCTTCCCGAGCGTTGGGATGGAAGGCTTGGGCTGCTGTGCCCAGCTGTTAGATCATTCTTTACAAAGTACATGCCTAACACTAGGAATTTTCCAGCAGGGCACCGTTTTCTCCTACTGTGGTAGTAATTTCCTAATTTCCAGTTGATCTGAACTTGCCATTCATAAACGGAGCCTTTGGGGCTGGCATCCACACTTTGCTTCTAGGAGACCAGAGTCAATAGGAAATCAGCAACCCATTTACCATGGGGAGGTGAAGCCTTGTGTCGCCCGCAGCTAGGCATCTGGGGGAAGAAGTTAGACACCACTGGCCATGCCCCCTTCCTTACAACCAGGAAACCAATGAGTTCAAACTCTCTGATTACACTTGTGGATATCTCATCCACTGTTACAACCAAATATTATCACATATTTTTAAAGCATGCATCACATTTAAAAAAAAGTATTGCTTCTGACAGCCCCATGATTTCTGGGTTGTGTTCCTCAGTCTCTCGGTCACCCCGGTGGTAGGCCTGTCCCTCCACAGTCAGCATTCCAACGGAATCCTGTGGGCCTCTGTGAAGATCAGCTGGTGTAAGGCCACCGACAGAGGAACCAAAGCCTCCAAGTCCCGCTTACTTCCCCCGAATCATTCTGCGCAAGTGGAATGCCGAGCAAGGCTTCAGAAAATGAGCTATTAAGCCTGAACTTGACTCTCCGGCAGTTAGGTAAAATTCCATCGCATTTAAATAGTTCTAAGCTAGCAGTTTGTTACCCTTTATCCTTTAGCGGAATTGATGAACAGGTGGTTTGCAGAAGATCACCCAGTATATTTAGCTTCTGAAATTTGAGCAACTCGAGATCTGATTGGTTGTTCCTGCCACATGATAAGTTGGGCGCTCGGCACCCGGGTGGCTTTTGCCTGGGCGGCTCAGGAGGGGAGAGAGGGGAGAGGATTTGCTGCTGGCCAGGGTTATCGTGTAGCTTGAAGGTAAGGCCCATTTATGTCTTCTTCTGGAATGTTCTCCTGAGGGACCGTTCCACGGCACCCCTTGAATTATTTTTTTCCAAAGTTTTGCCTAGCTAACTGGGGAAAACAGTGATGAGATGTTGCTTGGAAGAGCCTACTCATCATGTCTGACATTGAACTCGGTCCTGCCCTCACCAGTTATGACTTGACCAAGTTGGCTGTCTTAACACCAATTTTCTTTTTCATTTTTTTGTCTTGAATATATTCCTATGAAGAAGGCTCTATGGTCAGTGTTCCTATATTTATCCCATCCTACAGAGCTGCCTTTGCCTCAGAAGGACCAGCAGTTTCGCTAGCTTAACAAAACCAGCCACTCAGGGTATTGGTTTACAGTCAAGCGTCTCTGGGAGCCGGACAGCTGCACTCAGACATCATGCAGCTTGCGTAGGGTGGCCACTCTCTGGCGTCAGGCCGAAGGGCTTTCAGCCTTTCCCCAGTTCCCAAATTAGAAATGTAGGCCAAAGACTGACAAGCTCACATGCATTTCAACCAATGCTTTAATTTTTTTTTTTTTTTTCAGGCTTAAACAAGAGCTACAGAAGGGAAAAAAATATATATATATATCCACGGAAGCCAATGGTTTTCCAGAAGAAAATAACCCCATTGCCTTGAGGTTTCTACTTTTATTCTAAAATTTATAGACAGATTTACTCTACATGTTCTCATATTAGATAGACTTCATTAGCATTCTAGACCAGAGCAGAAAACCAAGTTAGCCTGCCTAGAATTGGGGGGTCAGGAGGCAAAATTCCAACTACTGAAAGCAACGCTCACTTTTCTTTCGCGAAAGGTTTTGCTTAAAAACATTTTCTGTCTAAATGTTTGGTTATTTAAATGCTGCCTCTTGAGTCTGAACTGCCTCGCCTCCTTTTAAAACTTGAATTGAGCGAATGGGCACGGGCAGACGTTCTCAGTGTAGCACTGAGGGAATTAGGAGAAAAGAATTGAAGCTCTATTTACAGTGTTTTAAAGTCCCTTAGCTGACAAAAAATATATATATAATAGTGGAGGCTGGGCTGGTTTAAAAATTCATTTATGGTGTTCTAAGTAAATACTAATATGTTTTTGTTTGTATGGAATATGCGCAGTTTGTAGGTGCCACTACTGCTCTGGAAAAATGGCGGATGAGGACGAGTATGAGGAGGTAATAGAGGTAAGAGGAAAGCCACTCTGGCGGCAAAACACTTTAGGTGGTGACAGCTGAAGCCAGTGGGTGAAATCAGTTGTTTGAAAAAAAAAAAAAAAAAAAAAAAAAACCAAAACACACACCGTCCATTATAACTTCCCAAGGAGTCACCATCAAAGTGCAAGAAAGGCCTATTTTATGTGCAGTTTCATAATACTTGCATGACCTACGAGTGACATGATGTATCACCGCTTCCCAGTTTTACTTTTGCTTATAAATGCTCAAAAGACCCTCACAAACAGCAACAAAACAAAGCACGCCAAGGTATAGGTGCAGATAGCTTCTGTTTTGCCTTTTAAAACTGATTGCTTTCCCACCTGCCAACCCCAGTGATTAAAGGGCCCTGTGCGTGCGTCCCAGCATCTGCACCAAGAGGGAATTGCCTAGCTGAGTTGCCTAGGGGAAGAGGGGTTGCACACAGGAACAGCCGCCATATGTGAACTCTGTGTGTGTGTGTGTGTGTGTGTGTGTGTGTGTGTGTGTGTGGTGGGGGGTGGTGGTATGTGTGCCCACGATCTCACAAACACAAGCATGAACCTATGAAGGTCACAGTAACAGCTGGACCCACTTTCCCACCGACTCCATCGTATATTAACAAATAAATAAGATGAGCTTTTGAACCTGGACTGAGAACTAAGGCTACAGCAGCTATCTTGAAAATGCCAGCTGCCCCCCATCATTGCTGGGCACCTGGCAGGTTTGCAGCATTAACTGTGCACGGCACATTGATATCACATTGTTATAATCACGGTGTTTTCCTTATCAGCTCTTGCCTTTAGCTTTATCGGCTAGAACAGAAACCCAAAGGCTTGCTGCTAATCCATGTGAATACACTGCTATTAAACTGGAAATGCCCGAAAAGCTACAATTAATGCTGACCTAAGCAGATTAAAAAAAAATCTGTGCTCATTTTTAATGACTGAACTTAAGTAGAGGAGCTGTCTCAAACAAAACTTTAGATAAAGGTGCCAAAATCTACCCTTGCTGATCAATCTTTATTTAGGAAAAGAAAAAAAAATTGTGTTCTATAAATAAAATTACTTTTATTACTGAAGCAAATAAAAACCAGACTGTATCTGACAGAGGTAGTATTTACCTCTCTGGCTTATATGCTGATGGCCACATCTTCTCATGGATAATAACATAATTAATTAGATTTTTAATGTAAGTTCCTAAAAGGCAGAACTATCCCTGTTAAATACCATATTAAATTATCTATAGCTTATATATCAATAAACTGTATATAACTATATATTATACATTTATTAAACCATAAATTAAGGAATAATTATGATTAATTCTTTCCTGTTGTGATAGTAAAAGGAACACTTTCAGGCCTCCAGTTAAGCTACCCTTAGGTTTTCTTAAGTGTTTGAGTGATCCTGGGCACTGTGCTTAGTGTTAGCCTTGACTGAGTCAACCAGTCCCAACAATGGGAGGCGCTATTTTAGGCATTCCATCCTTTTCCTTTGTTCTCATTACAGCTTCTGGTCTGACCAGCACATACTAAACTACTAGAGTGCCTGTCGGGGAGCCTTGAAGCTGAGTCTCTCTGGTCTCAGATCACAAGAATGGGGTGGTGGCAGATTCATGAGAATTGGCTCAAAACCAATACCAAGCCTCAAAATACATAGCTCTTAGGGGTCTCGGATACCTGAAATAAATTTTTACTGACACTGTCCACACAGACTAAACTGTAGGAGAGAGGAGCGATACTGTACTGCCTAACTAGCAGCATAACTCTAAAAACAAGATTCGGCATTCGAGTTAATGCCAAGCTTGTGGATGGCACTGCACTCTTATGAGCTTAGTTCCAAGACTGATCTCTCAAATGTGAGATCCCAGCAATGGTAAAACCGCATTCCTCACAAAAGCTGCTCTAATCTAAAGTTGGTGGGGATCATCCATTGTAGTTTAATATTAATATTAATATTAATATTGCAGGCTACTCAGGCTCCTTGTGACTAAGGGTGTGGCTCCGTTTGCCCTCAGCACCAAACAATATTTCTTAAAGTGTCTAAGTGACCTTTGTCCTGTGTTGAAGGCACAGGGATACAGAGCTCCCCTCTGCCCTGAGAGCATCTGGCACCTATTACTATATGTGACGATGTGTGCGCACAAAAATTAAATTTTAAATGGAGAGTAAGTTCAAGCGGAAGAGACATTAAGTGAGCTTTATAGAGTTATGACCACGGTGGCTAGATCAGAGCTTACTGAACCAAGGGCAAGAGGAATTAGGGCACTGAGGATTTTACATCCGTGTGCCCCTCCCTGTCCCCTGCCCCTGCCCCTGCCCCACAACACTTCAGTGTCAGAAGTCAAAGAAGCATTAAATGCCATGCTTTTTCTTGACTGAGAAAAAAAAAAGAGAGAGAGAGAGAGACAAGCGCTTCGTTTTTATCCCTCTCTTTTGTGCATTGACCTACAGGAGCCATTCCTGTGGTCAGCCCAGCCGAGCGGGGTGAGGCTGGACCAGAATTCCACTCTCCTCAGGCACTAGAGACAAAATGTCAGCCAGTCCCTCTCTGAGTCTATTTATTGCGCATGATGTCAGAGACCTAAAGCTAGAGTGGGTTTCAGATGCAGGCGGCAGGCCCGGGGGCAAACTACAGCCTCACTTCCCTAATTCCCTGAAGCCTCTTCTCCTTCCCATGACCTTCACCAACTGAACCTTAGCAGCCCCTCTTCCTCACCCCAGCTAAGCTAGTGAGTCAGTCACCTGTGCTTCAGTACCTGTGCTGGTACTGAAAAAGAGGCAGCCCGCTGGGCTCTGGTGGTGCACGTCTGTAATCCCAGCACTTGGGGTGGCAGAGGCAGGCGGATCTCTGTGAGTTCGAGGCCAGCCTGGTCTACAAAGTGACTCTGGGACAGCCAAGGCTACACAGAGAAGCCCTGTCTCAAAAAAAAAAAGGGGGGGGGGGGGGGGGGGGGGGGGGCAGCTAGAAGAAACTCTTCGTAATCTCGGGGGAGATAGAAATAACTGACATGTGAATAGTATTAAACATTTACTCACATTAGGTTGTGTTAGGCTTTTTATTTAGTGACAATGAGCCCTGTCCTGGCTTCTCTTTGCACATATAGGACCTGCAAGATAGTATTACTGTGCCCTTTAGTGAGCAGATTCTCTTAGATATTGTGCTAGTTCGTTTATTGTCTACAAAATACACTCACCTGGAAAGAGGGAACCTCACCCGAGGAATAGCCTCGATCTGTCTGGCCAGTAGGCAAGTCTATGGGGCCTTTTCTTGATTAATGATTGATGTGGAAGGGCCCAGCCCACTGTGGGCAGTTCCACTCCCTAGACAGGTGGTCCTGACATATAAAAGAGAGCAGCAGGAGAAACCAATGGAGGCGAGCCAGTGAGTGGCGTTCCTCCGCAGTTCCTACCTCCGCTCCTGCTTGAGTTCCGGCCCTGACTTCCTGTGACGATGGGCTGCCACGGGACATGTAAGCCAAATAAATCTTTTCCTCCCTAAGTTGCTTTTAGTCATGCTGTGTATCATGGCAACAGGAAGCAAACTAAGACAGAAATTATAAGGGGCCTCATCTAGCTGGACACTTGGCAGCTTTTTGTCAGATCGGACCCGTCTACTTTAGCTTTTCTCAAGCTTCCTCGGTGAAAATAGGCCCCAGATTATGAACAGGTCCTCACCTTCTTGCTCCCTGCAGATATTCCATACCCATTCAAGCAGGGACGCCACCTCGCAGGTTCAGAGGAAGCAGGGAGGGCTGAGTGCTGGCTGCTCTGTTTGTCTCACTGATACAACACCTGTGCTCTCTTTACAGTACTACACCGAGGAGACAGTTTACGAGGAGGTACCGGGAGAGGTAAGACTTGCATGGACTGATTCTCGTTAGAGAAGAGCGAGCCTCTTTCCCCTTTCAGACTCCTGCAGCCAGAACGATGGGGAAAGGGAGGGAGTCTCTTTAGGAAGCTCACCTGCCTGCCTGTGCCCGGAAGCTGGCGGTGAAAGAGCAGACTTCACATTTAGTGGGCTAATTCCGCTGGGTTTTATGCTCTGCTTACCCTAGATGGCAAGAAACGGTTCTCTGCTGCTCATGTGGCTTGGTGTGTGTGTGTGTGTGTGTGTGTGTGTGTGTGTGTGTGTGTGTGTGTGTGTGTGTGTGTGTGTGTGTGTGTGTGTGTGTGAAGATGGTATGAGTGTGAAGGTCATGGCTTTCTGTCCTGGACTGCCACGTGAGGGAAGCCTTGACTTGTGATTGGCACAGTCTAGCATTTCATTACATGGAGTCGTAACTTATAAGGTAAGGTCTCTGCCATTAGGGCGGTGCTCCTGGGAATCATCCCCAGTGACTTAGTGGCTTGTCACTTTAGGCGTCCCAGGAAAAGGTGTGAGGTATTTATTTTGGTAACAATTCCAAGTTTGAATCACCCAGCCCCGTGCTTTACGTTCTGTGTGGCGCTGTTCCTCTTTGAGTTTGACATCCTGGTAAGAGCACCAGTGAAGCTTGCTCAAAAAGCTTATGACTGGGTAAAAACTAACATTGGTGTCTTGGCTTGGTTTCTGATGCTCAGCCATGCCTTAGTCATAGTTGGCAGAGTGCAGCCAATTAGCAATGGGAGTTGTCAGATTTACAGTTGCTGCTGCACCAGGTTTCTCTTCTTTCCCACTAATGCTAGCACGCTGCCTTTGGGACTGGAGAGCTTCGGCTTGAAGGACATGGTCTCTGTTTACTCCTTTCCTTGGACGGCACTCAAACTTTGAATCTTAGTTTTTTTTTCCATTATAGGCTACTGACAAGAGTCAGCGGTTTCCCACCTACTGCATAGTTAACACTGTTGAGAGTATAATTGCCCGTTAATGCTGTCACTGTTGTTCTGGTCCCCAGTGTAAGTGACAGTCTAGTTCACATTAATGACACTAAGCCAAGAGACTAATACTTATAATACTGATGTGATTAGTTTTTTAAAAGTTTTTGTTAGTTTTTGTCTCATGCTTTAGAGAATGATTGAATGCCTACAGGAAATGCAGCTGGTCTTTCTTACTCACTTAAAGGTCATATCAACAATTAAAGCTTTATTTTATTTTCTGTTGTGTTTTTATTTGTTTGTTATTAAAATTTTTATTTATTCACTTTACATCCCAGGTGTAGCCCCCTCCCTCCTCTCCTCCTAGTCCCACCCTCTCTCTCTCTCATCCCCCTCCCATATTCTTTGGAAAAGGGGAGCCCCCTTGCCCACCCACCCCAGCTCATCAAGTCGCATCAGGGCTGAGTTCGTCCTCTTCCCCTGTAGCCTGTCAAGGCAGTCCTGTCAAGGGGAAGTGATTAAAAAGCAGGCAACAGAGTCCATGTCAGAGACAGCCTCCTACTCCCCTTACTAGTGAACCCACGTGAAGCCTGGGATGCCCATTGGCTACATCTATTTAGCAAACCTAAGTCCAATCCAATCATGCTCCTTGGTTGGTGCTTCAGACTCCACAGGTCCCTCTGGGCCCTAGTCAGTTGGCTCTGTTGGTCTTCTTGTGGAGCTCTTGTCACCTCTAGGACCTTTTATTCCACCACCACCCCCCCTCCCCTACGACACACACACACTTTTCCATTAGACTCCCTATGCTTTGCTCAGTGTTTGCCTGTGAATCGCAGCATCTGTTTCCTGGCTGCTGGGTAGAGCCTCTCAGAGGACAGCTCTGCTAGGCTCCTGTCGGCAAGTGTAGCAGAGTATCATTAATAGTGTCACAATCTGGCTCTCTTCCATGGGGTGGGTCTTGGGTTGGGCCAGGCATTGGTTGCACATTCCCTTGATCTCTGCTCTATCTGTTCTATCTTTATCCCTGCATGTCTTGTAGGTAGTGTAAGTTTGGATCAAAGTTTTTGTGGGTGGGTTGATGTTCTCCTCTCTCCACCAGGAGTCTTAGCTAGCTAGAGGGTGTCCTCTTTAGTCTCCATGGCTCCTGCTACTAGGTCCCCCTCATATCTTCCCAGGGGCCTATTCTGACTTACATCTCCAGCTTGTCACAGAAGTGCTCCCACCCACAGTTTCTCTTTTTTCTGCAGGCCTTCTGCCCTCCTGCCCCGTCTCCCCAAGTCTGATTTCCACCCTTATTTCTCTCTGCATTGACTTTCTGACCTTGTTCCCTCTCTTCAATCACTACCTCTGTCTATTCTGTTTCCTCTTCTGAGTGAGATTTAAGCATCCTCCCTTGGGTCCTCGTTGTTACTTACCTTCTTTGGGTCTGCGCATTGTAGTATGTTTATGCTGCACTAAATGGCTAAAATCCACTTATAAGTGAGTACATACCAAGTGTGTCTTACTGGGTCTGGGTTACCTCACTCCACTAATTTTTCATTTTCCAGTGTCCTTTGCTTTTTCTTGATCTAGATGACTTGAAAAGATTCTCACTGTTTTGCTCTGTGTGGATGCTGATGCTGGTTGAGCACAGGGATTTGTGCATGCTCTGCCATGTAAGGACTCTACCATTCAGCTACTGCTCAGCCCGGCTTAAGAAGACATGATTGAGCCTATCTCATTTCTGATTTCTGTATACTCCCATGATGCGTTTGACTAGCTCTCTGAAAATGCAGCTTGTAGATGGTGTCGCAGTCAGTCTCCAAGCTGAGGTGTGTTACATGTCTTCCTGTGGCTGTACGAATAGGATATGCATCTTCCTGCTTTGGCTGGCTGTGTGTATATGGAGCAGGAACACCAGGAGTGTCAGAGTGACTGAAATTAGAACAGTATACTCCAAGGTTGTGGCATTAGTTTTTACTTCATAGCCACATGTTTCATTTTCAGACAGTTACCAAAATCTATGAAACTACAAGGACATCTGACTATGGCCAACCAGAACCTTCCACACCAGCTCTGGTACAGCCACAACCAGCAAAACCGGTGGAGCGGAAGAAGGTCATCCGGAAGAAGGTGGACTCCTCCAAGTTCATGACTCCCTATATTGAGCACAGTCAGAAAATGCAGGATCTTTTCAGCCCAGTAAGTAGTCTTCGCCACCTCCTGCGCTTACTGTATGACTGAGAAGTTACTGATCGATTTTGTTTCTCAATCTTCCAGGAAATACAAACATTTTGTAGACATGTGTCTTTTGTGTGTGACTCAGGAATTTTTGAGTAATTCATCCATGCTACTGCAGCACCGTGATGAGCCCTTATTGTTATCTCAAGATTTGTAGGGGTCCAATTATAAAATACTTGTTGCAGAGCCAATCCAGAGCAATTATAATACAAACATGGATATTTTATTTCTTTATTTATTTACTAGAAGTCTGTTCATAGAAGCCGAGTTGCATAGTTAGACTGTCTTGAGTGGAAGAGCCTCTTAGAGTAGCCAACAGCGAAAACGATTACAAAATGGTGACAGGTGAAGGAAGAAGAGCTTGTGACTCGGAAGCCAAGAGTGTTTGAGGGCAGCCCAAAACCATGGGTTTTCAGCACAGATACACAGCAGGATCTCCTACAAGACTTAAAACTACTAGAGCTCAGGGCATTCTTTTTTTAAACTGGTCTGAGGCTCAGGCTGGTACAAAAGGAGTCTTCAAAGCTGCCCAGGTGTCCTTGTACACATCACGGACTGAGAATGATTCGAGAGTTAATGTTCTCTGCTTCCTGAAGACCCACAACAGTCCTGTAATATACAGTAGCTGCCAGAAGAGCCACACCTATTTCAGTGGAACTGATTTGTTGATTTCCGTGCCAGGCTAAGGTTGATTATATGTTTTCTGGAGGCTTGAGGAGATGAATTGTAGCTCAGGGGGATGTTGCATTGTGTGGGCTCAAAACCAATACCTAATGCTTCCATGTGTGATTGACACTCAAGATTCAATTTTGGTTGTATCAACTTCTGGGGTTTATGAAGTGTAGGATTCTAAACAAGACTTGAGTGACCTAACATGTAGGATCCTAAATAAGACTTCCTTGCCACCTTCTTACTGCACTGTTCAATAAAACCAAAACCATCTCATTAATTTATTGCCATGTAATCTCACTAAGTCAGGCACTAGGAACCTAGAATTTCTGATATTCTGAGTGGAATATTGGCAACACCCCCAAAAGCTTGCCAGTGGTTGGTGTCTAAGTCAGCAATTTAATTTAAGTCGGTGACTACTCAAGACTACTTTTTGAGGCCTTGATAATTATAAATGATGTATATTATTACTAAAGCAAAGACCAACTGCATAGCTAGCAGACATAGTAAATTTGCATGTCATTATGAGGTATTCCATAATTCAGGCTTTCCATTAATTCAGCTGGCATCTCAGCTGTGTAACCACTGCAGTTCAGCTGCAGATTCTGAAGTGAACATTTTTACATTGTATTAGCAATTAAATCTTTTCAGACATAACTCGTTTTCTAGAATAATTGATATTCAGGCTTTTGTATATGTGTGCAAGCAAAAAAAAAAAATCAAAAGAATTATTTTAGGACACACCCAGGACAATTGTTTGTAACAGCTTTCCAGGATCCTATCATGTTTAGGAGGGACAATTAACAGATCTATTTTAGTTTTTGCTGAAGAGGGTATGGGAGAGAGTGAAAACTGTTGCAACCGATAATTGTTATTACTTGGAAGATTTAAAGAAAAATCAGATGGGTGTGTGTGTGTTGCCTGAACTTTCTGCTGCTGTCTGGTCACATTTCCAGACTAATAATCTGGTATTCTTCTCAGAATAAGTACAAAGAGAACTACGAGAAAGCAAAGGGACAGCCATACGCCATCACAAGTGATACTCCGGAACTGCGCAGAATCAAGAAAGTGCAGGATCAACTCAGTGAGGTGGGCTTCATTCCTAAAGTAAAGGAGGGAGGCGGTATGGAAATCAGCCTAGCTCTGGGTATCCTGGGGTTCCAAGTGTAGGCAGAATAGGGATTCAGATTACTCTGAGCTAGTCCAGACACCCAGAGATGGCGTTAGCCATGAGTCATGTCTGCTGCAAGTGAAACGAGAGAGACTTTGGAAAGCTTGGCTTAACAACCAAAGAGGAGACTATCTTCCAACTGTATTTCAATTCACAGGGGTCCTCCACATGGAGCACGCAAGGCTGAGAAGCCTCAGGCTGGAAATTCAGCCAGCAGAGCAGATTAGTCATAGATGCAGTTGCTAAAATGCAGGATCTTTGCTTGGTGATACAGACCTATAGCCGTTTTGGGTTACAACAGCCTCAGGCACATGCCCGAGCTTATCATGAGCTTTAAGCATGTGTTGTTTCTGCAGGTCAAGTATCGAATGGATGGAGATGTTGCTAAAACTATCTGTCACGTGGATGAAAAGGCAAAAGATATTGAACATGCCAAGAAAGTGTCGCAGCAAGTCAGCAAGGTAAGGCCATGTTCTGAGTGGCTCTGGGCTATTCAGCGGCATGTGTAGCACCCATTGCTGTGGCTTAGAGGTGAGCGACAGCCACTAGTGCTGCTCATAGAGAATGTGGACGAAGTGTTTACATGCAACAGGAGGCTCCACAGAGGACTGAAGTGGCCTGTAGATGGCTTGGTTGGATTGAAATGTTTTTGACCTGCCTAAAGAGGCGTTTGCTGCTGTAATGCCAGGTAGTGGTTGAGGTGGGGGTGGGGTGCTGCTGCAAAGAGCACAGTCCTGATGTCTTGTTTAATTATTTTTACAAGATAAAAAGTCAAGATTTTATTTACTGTTATTTGTAAGTTATTAGATGTTGTCACTGAAAGCCAGAAATAGTCTTTTTTTCTTCTTCCTTCTCCTCTTCTTCTTCAGTATTCATTTCTGTCAGTTAATTAATTAATTAATTAATTAAACTTTTCTTATATATTATGTCCTGACTGCAGTTTCCTCTCTTTCTAGTCCTCCAAGCTCATACTTTTTTGATTTGCTCCTCCATTTATTTCCCTTCAATAAAATAGCAGGCCATCTTGTTTGGTTTTGGTTTTTTAAGACAGGGTTTCTCTGTGTAGCCTTGGCTGTCCTGGACTCATTTTGTAGACCAGCCCGGTCTTCAACTCAGAGTTCTGCCTGCCTCTGCCTCCCTGATTGCTGGGATCACAGGTGTGTACCACCATGCCCAGCAGTTATTTTTCAAGGAATTTAGAAAGTGAAATAGTGACAAGAAATTTCCAAATTCAAATGTGGGCAGCTACTTAAGGAGTTCTAGAATGTTATGCAAGTCAAAAGAAAATTGAGTTAATTGGCCGAGTGCAACCTTTGAAAGAAATGGATTGAAAATCAGAATCATGAGGTCATTTTCAAATTTAGGTTTTTGCTGTTGTTGTGTAGCAAAAGCTTACTGATGCAGAAGGGGTAACCTAGGGCGTTGGCACTCTCCTGGTAACAGTAAAGGTGGCTCAAGGCCACCTTAACTCTCCTGTCTGCTGTCCTCCTGCCTGTGTCAAGCTGTAGTCCACCTGTTTTCTCTCTAGGTTTTATACAAGCAGAACTGGGAAGACACCAAGGATAAGTACCTGCTTCCCCCTGATGCCCCTGAACTTGTTCAAGCCATCAAGAATACAGCCATGTTCAGTAAGGTGAGGTCTAGCACTTTCTAATGTCCCATCGCACACTTAGAGCCGTACCTGCTGAGCAAGTCAGAACCAGTGTTTTCATGAACAGCCTCAGGACATGTATAGGGCTATGATTTGCATAGGTGGAAGGTTATTGGGTAATTCGAATGCTAATCTCTGTACCCTGCCCCCCAATCTCTTGTTGCAATGCTTGTTCTGAGGCTCTCCTGCTCCCCAATTGTCCCCTGGTAAGCCAATAAAGCACCTTAAAGCCATCCCTGAGGAGAGGAGAGAATAGGGCTGGACTTTCTGCCAGCCAGGGAAGGAGGAGGAGTTAGGGGAGGAAGTAGGGGATTCAGCCACAGGAAAGGTCCAGGAGACTTCATGAAAGGAGCCAGAACAGGAAAAGCTACAAAGCACAAATATCCCTGGAATATAAGCCGGGAGGAAACCAGATTAGCTTAGAGGGTTAAGAGTAGAGTAATAACTGCTTAGTTCTTGTGCTGTGAAATGTGTTAGAATAGTATAATAGAGTCTTGATTATTTGTGTGATAACCCGGTTAAGAGAAAAACTAAAAGGCAAACACAGTTTTATAAAAATAACACTAACAGATTTGGCCAGAAGAACCCTTGGGTCCTACTGAGGTGCACTGTTGGGCATTGTGTCTGAAAGTCCCTGGAGAGCCTGAGCAACCTGTACCAGGGAGCCTAACGTGGAGAGAACTAAGACGCACCACGGAAGTGATTAGCAAATTGACAATGCAGTCTTTTATTTTTAGATGTCGGTTATGCTTTGGATAGCCCTGGCTGTCACTCTAATTAGAAGTTTGTTTTATGACATAAATTGGGGTAAATACTTCCTTCTTCCCTAGGCAGGAGGCAGGTAAAGTCACACAGAAGACAATGTCTAAAAATAAGGTTTTTGGTGTTGGTGTTGTTCAGAAGTAGGACAAGCTACTAACAAAAATAATATAAATTGCATGGAAATGGGGGCGGGGGGGGGAGGTTGTCTGTGATTTTTACTGACCTCAGCTCTCACCTTGCCCTTGGTACTTTGTCATTGATGGAATTCAAATTATGTGCGCCATATGATTCGATCTTGTTTTCTCACTGCTTTTTGCTTTTCTCTCATTTAGAAACTGTACACTGAAGACTGGGAAGCTGACAAAGGGTTGTTTTATCCCTATAATGACAGTCCAGAACTGAGGAGGGTCGCCCAGGCCCAGAAAGCACTTAGTGATGTAAGTTAAATACACTTGGGACCATATGAATGTGGGGTCAGGAAAGCCTGGGCTATGCCCCTAGGTCCTTAAAAAAAGACCCTGTGTCATTATTATAGAGGATTACATCCAGAATCAAAAATCATTATATGTATTTATATTAGCTATAGTTAATGCTTTATAGTAGACATAGTTTAGCCCAATTCCTTCTTCCTTTATGTGAGGAACCTAAGTTCACATCAGTAGTGGCAAAGTCTAGACTTCAATTCCAAGACTAAGATGCTTCTCACCAAACCACGTCTCAGCCCCCAACCCCCTTTGGCTCAGTTAAAGTTATTTTGTGGTAATGGAGTGGCATTTTTTTTAAACAGCCATTGGAATCACATCCCTCCCTTTGCAAATTTCCTAAGCAAATGCTGTCACCTAGTGTGATTTAGCTCTGCCCCACCATCCAAGCCAAGTCTGAATGGGATGTTTCTCTCTCTGCTGGGGACTCTTGAAACCTGCTTACACAGTGATCCCACTGAGAGAGCCTGAATCAGTTGTCTTCTAGAAGAACTCAATGCAGATCTAACAAACCAGTTGAGACTTACATATGACTTACTTGTAGTGGATGTGAGGATCTCAGCTGAATCAGCGTCCGCACCTTACGATGTCTTTAACCCTGAAGTCTGATGTTTACCACTGTCCTTTGCTATCACTTGCAAATAGAATGGAATTTTAAAAATTCTACTTTTGATTAAAATTCAGCTTGTGTAAACTCATGATTCCACAGGGCAGGTTAGGAAATAAATCACAATGGCATTTTGAAGTCATCTAATACACGCATGTGCCTCCTGCTTCTCTTTTAAGATAAACATTTTGGTTTTGTCTCTCACGGGTTTCGCAGCTTTGCCATGAGGCCGTGTTCTGTCTGAAGAATGATCTATAATGGTGTCTATGCTTTCAATTTCAAGGGACTGAATGTGCTAAGCGTGTAGCAGGAGAAGGTAAATGAACAACTGGTCAGTAGCAGGCAGAGAGCAGAATAGCAAGTTGGGTGCTTACAACATCCAGCACAGAAGAAACCTCCCAAAACATTTAGGCCAGAGTTCCAGACTGGGAGAGCGTTCCAGGCAGAGTGTCTTCTCCATGGATGAGCTTCTGGCTTCCCATTCCCACCGAAGGTGTTTTATACCGTGGGATAAATAACAGCAACATTGATTGGAAATGGCTTACCTTCTGCCTGTTCTCAGAAGAGCAGACGAGCTACCTGATGTTCTCTCTTCTTGTCACAGTGTCAAGGGCCCTGTCCCTGAGCAAGGAGTCTTAGGGGACACAAGATAAATGCACTTGAGTCTGAGACAAATCTTGTTTATAGTATGGATCTTTATCAAGTAATAAATAGCTATTTGTTGAAAGTTTATTATATATGAATTTTGGTGAGATTTTGAAGTTTTCATATTTTTTCCTTGAAAAATATATAATCATACTGGCAGGATGAAAGAATTATCTGTGAACCAAAAACTCCAGAAGTATCTTAACAATGCTATGAGAAAGGACACATATAAGGAATGATTGAAAGATGGGCAAGGATGGAGAACTTTATTTCAGGCTTAGAAACCACCAAATCAAAAGCAAAGCATTAAATAACCTGGAGTGTTAGAAAGCAATGAAAGTGGGCACCTCATTTGCAGGGCTCTTATTAAATTGCTAGATCAGGGCCTTAATCAGACTGATGAGCCGGGCATGGTGGCACATACCTTTAATCCTAGCACTTGGGAGGCAGAGGCAGGTGGATCACTGTGAGTTCAAGGCCAGCCTGGTCTACAAAGCCAGTCTAGGATAGCTAAGGCTACACAGAGAAATCCTGTCTCAAAAAGAAAAAAAAAGAATCAGACTGATGTAGACATTTAGGCAATAAGTCGTCATGAAGTACAAATGAGGAAGACGATGCAATGAAAGTAGAATCTAAAGAAACTCTTTGTAGTCAGTATGAGGAATTGGATCAAAGGAAAACTAGAAGTTGTGAGTAGTCATAGAAATCTAACTTGTAAGTGGAGAAAAGAGAAAGAAAGGAATCCTAAGACAGTAAATATTAAGTGTTAATGACATCAGATATTGGAGACGAGGAAGAGAATGGAGTCACAGGAAAGTTTATTACACATAATGTATATGCTTTAACATATGCGTTGTGGAGATAGAGGCAGACTTGCAATAATAGGGAAAACATTTGGATCAAGGAGTTCTATGGACAAGCTAAAGACTGAGGATGTAAAATCCTCATAGATGTGAAAACAGGGTAAGAACTTATTGCTTAAAAGTCAACAGAATAAATGTGATGGCCAAAGACAAGGAATGTATGAGGGAAGCAGAAGAGCCAAGTGGTCAAGGACAGTCCTGGAGGACACTCAACCGCAGGATGCCTAGGAAAGAGCCAGAACAGGGAAGCCAAAGGGGACGCTGGAAATGCCATGCCATGTCATGTAGGCAAAGGGAGAGCTGTCCAAGAAGACATTCACTGAACACCTCCTTTTCCCCATAAGACAAGGGTTAAGGATTGTCTCCATGCCACTTGAAGTTGACTATGCCATTGGGATATCACATTCATGAACACAAGGAAGAACTTACAACCATAAACTAAAAATCTCACTCTGACTCTGCAAGGCTGGGCAGTTAGGGAATAGCTTTTATTTTTATTGCTGTACCAAGTGTCGCATTACAAGTGTGGCTATTAATACTACTGTTAGCAACAGGAGCTTTTACAGTCACTAGCTCAGGGCAAGCTGTCGTCTACAGAATATACCACTCTGTGGGCACATAGCTGTCAAGCCAAGGGCTTATGTTCGAGTCACTCTTGTTCTCACTCTACCTTAGTTCTGTGTCTCTCTAAATACTATTTACCATGTTTTCCTGTTACTGAAATGGAGACAACACTATTTGCAAAGACTAAGAATGTCTTTAAATTGATCTGGAGTGCAGAATTCTTACTAGACAGAACTCTGAGCATGACTCCTGAACAGCAGGGACTTGGTGATGTGATTTCTCAGAAACTTTTTAACAGGTTGTCATACTTAATAAGCATTTTTCCTGTTTGTTACTTTCTCCCTAAGGCCTTAGCTGTCATGGAAAACTCCACTTCCCCTTTACCTAAAATAAAAATTTTATATACTTAAATCAAGCAAGGAAGTGCATACATATTATCAGCTTTTTAAAAAAAAAGTCTTTTTATGCCAGTTAATTTGATGATATTCATGAAAGCTATGTTATAGGTACTGGTTGATATTATTAAAATATACTTAGACCTGGTTAAGTATAAGATGACTGGGGTCTGGAATAAGCCAAGTTCTTTTTACTATAAGAATGCTGCCATGTTGGAGGAAAGGCACTGTGTGAAGGAAAAGTTGGGAACGTGGCATTTCAGTCTAGACTTCTGCTGGAGTCAGTCACTACCAGTCTCACTAGATAGAAGATTTAAGAAGGCAGGAAAAAAAGGAGAGAAAGGATGAAGAGGCTCAGTGATTCTTCTATACCAGACTTTAAAAAAAAAAAAGACAATAGACACTTTTATAGGGTGGCAGGAAGGAGGTAATAGATGGGGAGAGATCGGAGCCATGAGACATAACAGGAACTATGGAGCTACGAACAAAAGGCAAGCTAGGGACTGGCAGAGAGCTCAGGAGGCCGATGAGATGAATTGTGAGTGTAAAACCCCTCCTTTCTCTATAAAAGAGGAAACTGGAATAACATAGAGTTGACTGAGGACTTATAGGAGTGTTGGGGTTGAGAGCTGCTTCTAGGAGTCTGGGCATCATGGATGTTCATGTGTCACTGAAGACAAAGTGGCAACTGGACATTGTAAAGCCATAGAGCGTTAGACACAGAACTCGAGGCAAGCCACAGTTCACAGAGCAGAAAACTGGGTAGGGAGCCTGTAGAGTTCAAGCTAGGTGCTTTGGCTTGAAGACCTATTCCCATATACCTTGTTCATGTGTCTGTCTTAATCCCACTTACGTTGTGAGCACCATGCCATCACTAAGCATTTGATTCTCCTCTGGACCACTCAGCATCTCAGGGAAAAGAATAGGATGACATGTAATTAAGTTGGTCCAAAAAGTGGGGGTTGTAAAGTAGGTAGGAAGAAAAGACAAGATTGAGAGTTGAGGATGTTAGTGAAAAGAAAAAGTTGCCGTTACCACATACGGCATGAAGCCAGATGCAAAGAACCAAGTTTAGGACCAAGAGTCTTTAAGAAGAGAGAAGACTCTAAGTGGTAGAAATATGGCAAACCAGCCACTGAGCAAAATGTTCTCATTCCTGGAGCAGACAGAATTCTGCCTAGAAAATGGGCAAGCTTGGGTGCAGGCAGAGTAAGCAAGTCCTCAATAGTTCTTGACTCACAAATATGTCTGTCAGATATACTGGGCCAGAAGACGGAAGATGATGCTCCAACATTATAGAGAGTTTTTGGGGACTGTTCAGGCAGTAAACTGTCTCTGTCAGTTTTTCATTTGGAAGCTGCTAACCTGCACTTCTGGTTCACTCAGATAACTAAGTTTTATTCCTTCTCAAGTCTCTGATGGGGTTGAAGACCAAATATTTTAGTCTTACAATTAAGCTTAGTTGTTTAGGGTTTAAGTTTTTTTTTTTTTTTAGGTCTAGATAGATGTTTTAAGTTAATAGAGATGAGATATGATGAATATTGATTTTCATTCAGAATTTTAGACTCACCAAGATAGGAAAGATGGTTTCCAAGTTTGCCAAATACAAATAGCCAAGTCACTATGAGTATAACATTAATATAATTCCTGATTGTTTCGTGTCTCTTTCTGCTGTATGCAGTTAATTGCATTTGTGTGTAATAATATAAATGTATATGTAAAAAAGAAAGGTAATAAAAAAATTTTTTTAAAAAAAATGTGTGGAATCCTGAGAGGCAGGACATGCAAACCAAAGGACAGACATGGCTAGATGGTGCACGGCACTTAAAGACTGAGAGAGAAGACACTGGCATTGTTAAAAATGCTGACAATTGAAAAAGAACATTAAGGTGTCTTTTCAAATGCTTATGGACATTCTTGCCATTTACTTTTGTCAGATTGCCTACAAAAAAGGACTCGCTGAACAGCAAACTCAATTCACGTCCCTGCCCGATCCTCCTGATGTAGAATTTGCCAAGAAAGTAGCCAACCAAGTGAGCAAGGTAAGTATATAGGGGGGAACCCCTTTTTTCTTGGAAAGCTACTCAGTTTTATTTTTTGTGTTTGTTGTTGTTGTTAATCCATTTGGGAGAAAAAACAAACCCTGATGGTGAAGTTGAAGAAGAAACACAAAACACTACAGGTGTTTTTTTTTTTTGCATATCCCCTGCCCCCACAACACAACAAAACAAAACAAAAAACCAAAAAACAAAAACCTTTACACCAAAGACAGCACATGTGTCAACAGCATAAATGATGTCAGTGGTCAGCCAACTTGGTGACTCAGTGATTTTTTTTTTTTAAATGTCACAGTCACCTCTTGATTAGACAGCTTATGGCTTAGTGCCACTTGACATTTTCCTTTTAATTTCTGAGGCAGATAACTTAGGTCACCATCTAACTCTACCCCTCCATGGAAGCTGTGGTTTAACTTGGGGTCTGCGGAGAGACTCCATGCAGTTTTGTACCCTCACACCCTCACTCAGATGTGGACAGATGAGACTGTGCAAGTGAACTCTCAGACCTGGCTCAGTGCACAGTGATAGAGCCCACACTTAAGAGCTTTGAAGCCCTAACAAGCTGCTTCTTTTTTGCCTATATTTAGCTGAAATAAAGTAGTTCAGAAGGGTGCAGCTGTGACAAGGAATGCAGAGAGACAAATGTTTGGCTGGTATATAGGCTGAGCTAAGTCCTGCTGTAACACGGTCTGGTCAAGGCCACTTTCTCTGTGACACAGCTGTTTTTATGTGCCTTTCTTCTTTCCTTTCTTTCTTTTATTTTTCTGGAAGTCAAGACTCAGTTTCTTCTGCTGTTTCACTTTGGACTGAACTTCGGGTTTCATATTTTTCTTTTTTTGGTTTTGGTAGAGGTTGGCTCTTTAATAGAGAAGAAGGAGGAAAAAATAGAAATGCTGTGTTCTTAGCTTCTCATTTTGCAGAGCACTTAATGTAAAACCCAGGAGCTGTGGAAGCATAACAAAATTAATGAGAATACTAGCAACCTACTATTTCCCCAAGGGCTGAGTGGAGATTAACTGGAGGCCTTTGTGTAATGGAATGGCTTCTGGGTGTGTCTGTAGCAGGAAAAAAAAAAAAAAAAAAAAGATGGAACAGAAAGATAGATTAACTTTGGGAGAAGTTGTTTTTTAAGTGATCATTTAAAAGTAATCTATTTTTAGCTTTTATGTAAAGAGTATCTCAGTTCAGGTAGAATTCCTTTTTATCTAAGTTGAGCAAGCAGTATGGACATTTGAAAGTGATTTTTAAGAGTCATGTTCAACCTTTTTTGTAGTCATTCTCCCCAACGATTGAGACTTGCCAATGAAACTCCAATTGTGCTTTTCAGTATGGCAGCGCTGGGACAAACCTGACAGCTGAACACTTACAATGTGACTGGAAAAAACTAAGAATATTAGTGAATTTGGATTCCTATAATTAAAAAAAAAAAACACATAGAGTCTTAAACCGCAGGCTTTTGGCTTCCCAAAGTCTCATAAAATTGAAAGTCAAAATGAAGTGCCATCACATTGAGAGCTAAGGATTCAACATGTGAACTGGAAGTGAGCACATACATGTATCCACTTCCATAGCACTGAAAGACTTACACATGAGAAGTGTATCCTGGATCTTAAATGTTTACCATGAAGTAAAAACAAATGTAAAATAGCTCATCATTTTTATGCTGATTGTATGCTGGAATGGGAATGCTTTGGATCTATTGGGTTAAGTAAAATTCCCCACCTGTTCCTTTGTACCTTAAGAAACATGGCTTCTGGAATAGCTTTCGTGTTAGCTTTGTTGGACTGCACACTCTGGTTGGATAGGGTGACAGACACAGTATTGGAAACTTGGAAAAAGTTGCCAACCTAGGTTTGACCTTGTAGACTCAGATGAGCTGAGGAAGAGTAGCTGTAGATGAAGGTCACTAGCTTTGGCCACAGCGACATGATTTATCCTTGTCTTACCAGATTCCAAGTTCGAAGTGTCTGTTGTGCATTAAAAATACTAGTGTATCTAAAATCTTGCGCATGGTAGCCAGTCCATCCAGCCACCAGGCCCCGGGCTGCCAAGGGTGACTTCCTCGTGATGTCCTCCTCTCTTCCTCACATCCCTCCCACTGTCAAGCTACTTGAATCCCCATTTCGTTAACATCATGTCTTCTTTTCATCCAAAAATAGATTAAAAATGTCTCCTTCATTGTCTCACTTTCAGACACTTAAACTCTTGACATATCCTCGCCAGACTGTGTCTTCTATGTCTGTTGTATGACAGCTCTCTGTTCAGCCATTAACGATCACATATTGGCGGCGGTGGTTGTATTGACGTTGCATTCTCTTTATCAGCCCTCCTTATTATACTTTTCAGAGTATATTCTCATACCCTTGACTTTGCCAACATCATGAGCTTCATGCTGGTACCTTTCCAGGCTCAGGTGTGCTTCGTGGCTGTAACTTAGGTGGCCCAGGAGAGTTGTTCATTCCAGGGGAGGGGGGTAGGTTCACCATGACCAGCTGAAAGTGAATTCTGCACAAACATTGGGAGATCCTTTTACTTTCTCTGTGCCTACCTCTTTGGAATCTAGGATGCTTTTAAAAAATATATATCATACAGTGACACGATGTTAGATACACAGACCCTCCATCTTCTGAAATATTCTATTGCATTGAACTTGGGAGCCTCCTATGAATCTCGGCATAAGGCATTTGACTGAGTCATGAAGCAACTCTGGACCAACTGTGACCAACAACAACAGCAACAATAACAACAACAACAAAAACCCAGTCAGGTTGCCCCACATGCTCTCAAAGATAGCTTCTCTGTGAACGGAACTAACAAGTATCTCAGGGATTAGCTACTTAGAAAAGAGGATATGTGATTATCCCACTTCTTTCCATTTTATAACCACACAAAAACTACAGGTGCCAATCTGGAAAGTGGAAAATGAAGCCATGAGTTTAAGTGAGACAGCAGGGAGCCTAATTTGTAGCCCAGTGCCCATAGCTGACTGCTGTTGAGGAGGGCCTATGGCTCACAGAAGCAACCACTGTGCATACTGGCACGTGGTCACCTTCCCCTACAGTCTATCCATAGTTTAGACCTAACAGAATATACTTTCATCTATTAAATGAAAATTCCAGGAAAAGTTAAATCAGATCTTTCTTCTAGGCTGGGGAGGGAAGTTTAAAGAGAAAGTTTTGGGGCTAGAAGGTTAGATGTCAGACTCTTGACATGGGGGAGACTTCCCACATGGACACTGCCTGCCTTCTCCTCAACTCTTGAGCAGAGTCCTGTCCCTTTGACCTCCTTCTTACCTGCACATGAAAAAGAACAAGGGTACCCTCCTCAACAGTTAGCAAGCTGCAGCCCTCTTCTCCCATGCTGTGGGACCCCTTAATAACATAGACTTTGGAGTAGGCTGTGAGTGATCAGTCCTCAGCCAGACCCATTGAAAAAAGGGATGGGATACCAATTTATATGTAATATGAATAAATTAATAAAATATATTTTAAAAAAGTAATAGACTGCGAGTCCCCAGCTAGACCCATTACAGGAAGTAATAGCAAACTGTTGTAGGAAGTTTTTCCCTCGTGTTCTTAGCTCCCGGAATAATGACTCAATAGATTCAAAATATTATACAGATGCCTAGGCCATATAGCTAGGCTCTTCTCTGACTAGCTCATAATTTAAAATATACTGTAAATGGTATTCTTAGTTCTGCCATGTGGCTGGTTACCTGTGCTCAGGCACTATGTGTGTATCCTCTTCACACCTTGCTGACTGAGTCTTCCCACCCCTGGCTCTATCCCAGAATCCTTTCTGTCTCCAGAATGTTCACCTCCTTTTTCCTGCCTAAGCCATGAGATTCATTCTTGACAGGTGTTAGTTACATCCATGCAATACGCAAGATATTCCTTCTACAGCAAGCTTTTATTCCTGGGGGGTCAGAAGAGAAGAAGGACTTTGGATGAGGCATCTGGATGGTTTTCTACTCTGCTCTTTATCTTGTTTAACTACCTTCTTTAATACTTCATGCCTATCTTTGTTGTGAGAATTACATCCCTACTCGGTTCTTCTTAGCAAAGAGATACAACCAGTTCCTGTTTCTCTGTAATAGCCCAAGGTTGGCTGGTAAGAGTATCTGCTGTGACAACTTGATGTTACAAAGGCCTCTGTATGTTGGCTTTGTGATTCCTTCACCTGAAGTCCTGAGCTTCCTGGGGTTTCTCTGCATAGAGGTCCAGAACCCCAGAAAAACATAGATTCTGGATGAGCTGAGATGAGGGCACATCAAGAACTTCTGAAGTGGCCTTTTGTTCATAAAATATTTTTATTGTTTTATGAGGTTTGGTGTTTGTTTTCAAAGACAGTCTTATTATGAAATCCAGGCTGGTTTTGAATTCTTAGTTTCCTTGCCTCAGATTTCCAAAGCACTTTTTCTTTTTCCTAACAGTTATCTGCCACCAGGCTCAAATCAAACTTCAGAAGCTTCGGTGTTTATGGGTACTTTATTCATTTATCAGCTTCTCAAGCAGCCTGTTTCTCAAAAGATTCCAGGCAGTAGTCTCAAAAGATCTACAGGCAGTCTTGACAAGTCCCCAAATCAATTAATTGACTTCAATTTTGTTTTGGGGACATACTTGAACTGAGGAGTTGTCTCAGTTTCTATTGTGATGAAGAGACACCACAAGCATGGCAACTCTTATTAAATAAAACATTAAACTGGAACTGGCTTACAGTTTCAGAGGTTTAGTCCATTATCACCGTTACGGCAGAAAGCATGATAGCATGCAGGCAGACATGATGCTGGAGAGGTAGCTGAGAGTTCTACCTCTGGATTGACAGGCAACAGGAAGAAACAGTGACAATGGGCCTGGCATGAGCATCTGAAACATCAAAGTCTACCCCCAATGGCACTCTTCCTCCAACAAGGACACACCCACTTCAACAAGGCTACACCCACTTCAACAAAGCCACACCTCCTAACAGTGTCACTCCCTATAAGCCTACGGGGGGTGGGGGGGGGCTGTTTTCATTCAGACCACCACAGGAGGGTAGCTAAATTAGTTAGTGGTCTAATTCAGATTTTGTGGTTCTGTTTTGTGTATCGGGGTAGGGTCTTTCCATGTAGCCGAGACTAGCTTGATCTCAAGATCCTCCTGCATCTGCCTCCCCATCTACAACTCAGATCTGAGTCTCAGCAGAATTCAGTTTGTCTGTGTGCCTCCTCTCTCTGTCTCTCTTGTCTAGCATATAATTTTCTCCAGTTTCCTTATGGTAATTTGTCATTATTATAATTACTCCATACATTTGTTAAGTGCTATGGATATGCAAAGCATCTTTAGCATATGATCTTGCTTTATCATTCTAGCAGTGTTCTGTGTAAAATACAGAAGTCCTTGGGATTGAGAGTCTTGAAGTGTTGATACTCTAAGTCAAAACTTTGATAATGATGGTGTCCAGTCATGGACACTAAAGACCCAGACATCTAAAATGGACAGCTATAAAAGCTGCCCACTAATAATTAGCGTATTAGCCATTGCAAAAACAAGAAATAGGTCATTTGAAGAAAGCTATAATTCCTTTTACTCTGATACATTGGTTCTGTACACCAGAGCTTGTGCTAATAGTATAGCAGAGATGGACTTTCTATTTCTATGACGGACATGGTGAAAGTATAGGTGCCCACAAGACACTTGTGAGTCAGCAGTGACATCTTTAGCATAGCTATAGGAGCCAAGGAGGAGACCCTCCCTAACCCTGACCCAACTTTGTTTCATGGGCCCAGAACTAGGGTTGGCTAGGTTAATTTTATTCCAAGAACCCATGGGCCAAGATAATTCACAACAACATATCTTGGGTTAGTTGTAGGGTAACTTCTACACACCACATTTTGGGTTAGATGCTAATTCCTCCAAGTCAGCAAGGAGAGATAGTCTCCTCTCTCCCTCCCTCCCTCCCCACCTTTCCCCACCACCACCACCTTCTGCTCTCCCCCACTCCCCATTCCCTTTAAGTCAACTTTCTTGCTGGATAAGTTGACTACACTGCAAGATTACATGTAGGTATTTATTAAGAACTTAATAGGAATCTTGTCTAGATATTTAATAGTGTACTATTACTTAATTCTTATTTGTCAACTCTTGGATTTTACTTTTCATTTCTTTTCTTTATGCCATCAGCAAAAATATAAAGAAGACTATGAAAAGAAAGTCAAAGGAAAATGGAGTGAGACACCCTGCTTTGAAATTGCAACGGCCAGAATGAATGCTGATAATCTGAGCACAGTAAGCAGGAGACCTGGGCCAGATGTCCCTTTCTTTGACAACTTCCATCTGCTTGCAATAGCTCAAGGAATTCTAGAATGCTAGATAGTATTTTGACCAAATTTCATGCTATCTACCGTACTTTTCATAGGAACAACCTGATGGTAAGACCCTCTTACCAATTGCAAAGTACAGTTAGCATGAGTCAAAGAGGCTCTTTTTAGTTTATCCGTTTGTTGCCTGCTGAACAAAATTGTACATTTATAACATTGATTGACTTGGTTTCACTGGAAGACAGAAATCTAATTCTTTCATTCATCTGCTCTGACTTTCCAGAGCTTTCTCAGAGGGCCAGAAAAGCTGTGGCTTTCCAGTTGTTCTCACAGCTTGTTCTAATTTTTCAGATCTCTGGCAAGCTGATATTTATTTTGGCAATGCCACTACATTCTCCAATTGCAACCTGACTGGCCTGAACCAAAGTGGGGGGGGTTTCATGTGTACTTGAGGGGCTCTGCCTAATACACTCTGTCCTGGGTGTCTGTCTCCACAGCTGTGCTAAGTGTCTTTACTGTCTTACAGAGGAAGTATCAGGAAGACTTTGAGAACATGAAAGACCAGATTTACTTCATGCAGACTGAAACACCTGAGTATAAAATGAATAAGCAGGCTGGAGTTGCAGCTAGCAAGGTATGAATAAAGAAATCTTCCCACTGATCGTGTCTTTAATGGGAAAAACTTCTCATAACAATTGTTCTTGTATGCAATGGAAAAGATGATGGGGTAGATTCTTAGGGAAATTACTGAAGCTGAGACCAGTGGATAGTAGGATGCCCAAAAAGAAAAGAAAAATATGCTGCAATGACAGTGGAAGCCTTCACAGCACCTAATTGCCCTTTTCATTATTTCATGGAGCGAAGGGCCTTTTGCTGGCCAAAAACATGAAGATGATCATCTCAGCAAGTAGTATTTCTACCAGAAAAAAAATGACAGCCTCATATGAAGCTGCAGGCTTCACACTCAACACTGTCGCTGGTCTTGTGTCCTTGCTAATTGGTGAAAAACCTAGTCACAAATAAGATCAGAAGTCCATGGGTGTCTTCTTGTGCCGTGCACAGTGACTTTGATAAAGGGGTTATTCATTGACAAAACATGGTATTGTTTTTATTAAAAAGCCAAGTACACTTGTTTGATCAATGCCTTTCCCAGGGCCCTGGTTCTGCCATAGGAGAGAAAACAGGAAGACTCCCTTCCTTAGAAAGTGTAAGGCAGTGGTGTTTTGGATCAGGATACCAGCAAGACAAGGGATGAGAAATATTTAGGAAGTGGAGCACCCTTGATTTGTGAAGGATTGGATGTAAGATAGGAGAGAAAGTTTTCAGTCTAAGAAGCTAGTTGGATGGGCTTCCCCTTGGTGGATACAAGGAAGATTATAGAAGGAAGAGGTGATTAAAAGAGGTTGAAACAAGAGTTCATCTTCAAACCTGTTAGATTCCAGATGCCTTTTTGATTTTTTTTTTTTTAGGAGAAAATACCAAGTTGGTTGTTGGTTCTATGAGTCTGGAGTTTCAAAGAACCTTCTTGGGAGTTTTATATACAGTTTGGGTTGCATTAGTGTGTGGAGAGTAATGTCTTGAGACTGGACAGCACAAAGGAGGAGGGTGGATGGACAGCTCCACAGATGAACCATGGTGTGCTCCTGTGTGAATGTATCAGCCCAGTGAGATAGGAGCACAGCTGAGAGGTAGCAGGATTGTATACAGCAAGTGAAGGGGGAGGTGGAGTTGTCATTCGTACCAAGTATCGTTCATGGGTTTGTGAATGCATCGTCACTGGCAGCCCAAAGAACAAGTTTGCTTGGAGAGGGCTCATGACTGAATAAGAAAGAAGAAACTTCCAGAGGTCAGAACATATTTAACTCTTTCAAGAATTTTCCCCCAAAGAAAAGAGAATGGGTGGTAGCTGATGGAAAAGAAGGTAGTAAGTTTTAAGATGTAATAAATACAAAACCCCATGCTGCAATGTCAGTGGGAAAATTTAGTAGAGAGGCAACACAGAACGGATGCTGAGAGTTGCTGGACTGATGCCCTTGAAGGAGGGAAATTCTGGCATGGCTTTGTCACACAGTTCTCCCACGTAACAGAGGCAGGTGAAATGGGAGGATCTGTGAGTGTCTTGTCTGCTCAATTCTGTTTTGCAAGGGCCTTTCTAACTCCAAAGGAAGAAAGGCTGTGCAGACCTCCCATGCCTGTAGAGCCCATGAATAGCTCCTGTAATAGTCTATTGTAGACAGCAGGGTGTGTTTCACTGATCGGCTTTGTTTTGTAAGGTTTGTAAAGGTAGTGGATTATTTCATAATATATACTCTATTATATTAGTAATATATAAATAATAAATATAAAATAAATAATATATAATTATTTATTAGTTATTATTTACTATTATACCTCTCAATAAATATACTACTCAAATAAAAGTCTTAGACTAGAGATCATGGTCTGAAGCAGGGTCAGTTTGCTGTTCTGCTCGCTCAGGACATGTTCCCAGTTGAAGTTTGTTTGTTTGTTTGTTTGCTTGTTTTCATTTTCCCCAGCCCCCAACTTACTACTCCTGACATAGTTGAAATTTAAAGTACTAGGTGAGAAGGGAAAGGAAAGCTGAGGTTGCCACCATCAACCCACTTAGCTCCTTCTTGTCCTGCCTGTAGATGAAATATGATGGTGCTCCTAGCTTCTTGTCGTTATGGTGGCTAGACAAGCGGGCAGTTGGAAGTTAAGTGCCGAGCAAAGGCTCTGCAGGAGCAGACATCTGGGGCTCTGTGTGCCGTCACTACTTGTGTTTCTTTCTTTGCTCCGATATTTATGTGTCTTCCTCCTTTCGAGGACAGAGACCATATGCTGTTCTTTTTGTGTCTTTCCCAGAGCCAGGCACATAGTCAACTCTATCCAATATATTTTTGAAATGAATAAATGAATGAAAAAAAAAGAGTTTCCTGGAAATCCATGCAGTTTCTGTGCTGCTGTTATGCATTTCTATGGGTATTGTGGCAATAAAATGTCACACTGCCAGTTTTCTAAAGAGGAAACTGCTTTGTGGAACCATGTCGTACTCGCTATAATGGAGATGAGGACAAAAATAACCCGTGGAGTTACTTCATTATTTTATTTCATCCTACAGGTAAAATACAAAGAAGACTATGAAAAGAATAAAGGAAAAGCAGACTATAATGTGCTTCCTGCTTCGGAGAACCCACTTCTCAGGCAGCTGAAGGCGGCGGGAAATGTCCTCAGTGATGTAAGTCAACCTCCCCTCGCAGAGTCTGTCTCCTTGTGTGACACCTGTATGCCTGTGTGGCTTTGCTAATATTTTGAAGGTATGGAGGATGAGTTCGAGCAGAGATGACTACCCATGGAAGGCCGAGTGTCTCTGAACATAGCATGCTTCAATGCCTGCAGCTGGCTGAGTGGGTTCAGAGGGCAGGGAGATTCCTCTCTGCTTAGAGCTTTCCAGCATCTGGGCCTCTGAGTGGGCACGGAGCATGATATGCTGGGCTTCTGAACAGGCAAAGGGAGACTTTCCTTTTCTTTTTTGGGGGAGGGTGGGGTGGGGAGGGGGCTCAAGACAGGATTTCTCTGTGTAGCCTTGGATGTCATGGACTCACTTTATCAACCAAGCTGGCCTCGAACTCACAAAGATCTGCCTGCCTCTGCCTCCCTGAGTGGTGGGATTGCAGGTGTATGCCACTGCACCTGGCTAATAGGAGACTTTCAAAAGACATCCTGACACTACCGTCTGAAGACCCTCTCTGACGAGTTCCCTGTCTGCTTCTACTATAGAATTGTTAAAGGCCTGAGTAAGCTATCCGAATCAAAATAAAGAAATAAGCCACAGCCTGTTATTAGAAGACAAAAGGTCCAAGATCAGTTTACCAATTTTACTGAAACACACACATACACACACACATAATAATAATCATAATAATATTGATAATAATAATAACAATAATAATAACAATAATAAAAACACATATGCAACAAACATACACAGGCTAAATGTGTGACCACTTAAAGTATTTTTATGGACAGATTATATAAAGCTTTTTCCAAGATTCAAAGATTTGACATAGTTCTCTGAATAAGTTAGTGACCATCTCTCTACTCTTGAACTATGTCAGCATGGTATGAAATGTGTGCATGTGGCTGGGGGGGGGGGAGGCAAGGAAGAGGGTGTTCATCCATCTATCCAAATTGCTCTGCTGTGACCTGTGTTTCCAAATGAAGGGCATGTCTATCAAACAAGCCAGCTCAGCTTCAAAGCTGCCTTTGTGGCTAGAAACAGGAATATAAGCATATTACAAATGAATGGGTTTACTGAAATCTTTGAAAATCCAACATGAAAAGATGGTGATGGTCTACTTTCTCAGCCATGTACTTGAAACCACTAACTGATTGACTTTTTGTTATTTTAAGGCTAAGTATAAATCCTAGCAGTGCAGAAGGGTTGAGGTTGACCTGTGCTTCAAATTCCCATATGGAATTTTTAAGCTAATTATGTTTTTTTCAACTCACTTTTTCATGTATGTTTATTTGAAAAACAACATGGCTAAATAGACTGCTGTTACCACAGCCTCTGTGTACCTGGGGCATAGTTAGTGAGAGAATAAGTGTGCTGAGAGAGTCAAAGCAGCCCAGGGACATAGTCCCGCCACAAGGCTCAGTTCTAGGAACCATGTTAGATTCTTAAGTTTTGAAAAAGTAAAAACTCTGGTTTTACAATCATTGCTAATAATACCGTCTCTCCCTGTGTTTGGTTGTCAGTTTCTAAGATAGTTGACAGGTGGTGTCTTTTCTTCTTCTTTTGTTTGGTGTTGGAAAATATAAGTGTTATAATCAGCGTAGGAGTGACAGGATCTATTTTAACTGTTCTCCCCTCCCCTTTGGCAGAAACTATACAAGGAAAACTATGAAAAGACAAAAGCGAAGAGCATAAATTACTGTGAGACCCCCAAGTTTCAGCTTGACACAGTACTGCAAAACTTCAGCAGTGACGTAAGTCACCACGCTGTCACTCTTCCTGTTTTAAAGGTCTCTTACTTAACAAGCCACTGATCAATTAACGAACGAAGAGCATTTTGTGTTTCAGACTAAATATAAGGATTCCTACCTAAAGAATATTTTGGGACACTACGTAGGCAGCTTCGAGGATCCATATCACACACATTGTATGAAAGTTACAGCCCAGAACAGTGACGTAAGTCCTAAGACTATTGTTTTCACTTTCTAAATAAGACATTGTAGGTTGAATAATGATAAAATAAAGGCCGGATCCTTACATCTGATTCTGTTCCCCCTCGTAGAAAAACTACAAAGCTGACTATGAAGAAGACAGAGGCAAAGGCTTCTTCCCCCAGACCATTACCCAGGAATATGAAGCAATCAAGAAACTGGACCAGTGCAAAGATGTAGGTTCACAGGGTGAACCTGTGGCAGCCATCCCTGCTCTTACGTACCAGATCCTTCCCATTTCAAGGGCATTGACCCAGATGTTGCTGCCCTTTGTGGCATTTAGAAGCCAGGATACATTTTAAAACATTGGCTGCTTTCTAACTATGTTTAAGCAAGGAACTTGTAAGAAGCAACACCTATCTTGCAGAGACATGCTCTTTTCCCGCTGGCATCCTGTGTCTCTGGAGCTAATCTCTAGCTTATTGCTGTGAGGAGCTATCAGGAATCTGAAGACAGGGGAGCAGTCCTCATATTCACAGCAAGCATCTTTCAAACAAACCGCAATCCAGCTAAAAACAAAACCCAACAAATGTTTGATTAGCCACCAGTTTCTTTGGGGTGGGGGGTGGAACGGGTTCTTTTTTCTTGGCTCATAGGCTGCCTTGGATTTCACAGACACTACTAAACCAAATCCCTCTGTTCCTTCACAGCATACATACAAAGTCCACCCAGATAAGACAAAGTTCACTCAAGTCATGGACTCTCCTGTTCTGGTGCAAGCCCAGGTCAATTCCAAACAACTGAGTGATGTAAGTTCTTCTAAGTATCTAGGGAACCAGTTATAGGGGGTGGGAGGGGGCACCCCATAAATCCATACAGAGATTCAGTTTGTTCCATTTTTGCCATTCTGGGATCAAGCCCCAAGCCTTATTCATGATCACAGCCCATAAAAACCCAACCTCTTATTTTATTGTATTTATTAGAAAACATTTACACTTTGCTTGATGCTTATGTGTTTACCATCACATAAAACTCCAAATTCTAGATTTAGACAAAATTGGACTTACATGCCAGTTTCCTGTGACAAGATAGTCAAGTGCCTTAATCTTTCTGTGCCTCTTTCTCTTAGGTAATTTGTAGATGTTTTCAAAGTTAACATAATAGACTATGTGCTCAGGGTATACAAACCACAAACCACATCTCAGAATATATATATCATACAAGTTTCTCACTGACAAATAACTTTCTAGAAAATGGAAGCCTAGAGATAAAGTTTTAAAGGGCCTCGGTGTGTTTATGGCCAGAAATGACAGTTTCAGCTGCAGTTATCAGTAAGCATGAGACATGCCTGGCGACACTTACGAAAGGATCTCCAGTGAGTGACATGAGTGATGAAAAGAAAGCCAGGACAGTGCCTCCCAACCTAAAGGGCCACTCATGAGAGGTACGGAGAGGAACGTGACTACAGAGCCACCTCATTCTGTCACCTCCCGTGGTGGTGGTGGCCATGGTGACTGCTGACAAGGGTCTAGTACACAGGGTCAGCAGTGCAGTGACTTTCCTAAGCTCTTGCTCGCGGGATCTCCGCCAGTTATTTCCCAAAATGCCTAAAGGAGCTTTTTGTATTTGGTAAATCTTTGTCTTCTGAACTTAATGGTCCTCTCTCTGCCCTACACCCTGCTTCCCCCTCCCTAGCTAAACTACAAAGCCAAACATGAAAGTGAAAAATTCAAGTGTCACATACCTCCGGATGCTCCTGCCTTTATCCAGCACAGAGTGAACGCCTATAACCTGAGTGACGTGAGTACCTCACGTCCTGCACCACAGACAGCTGTGGCTCTGGTTCTGAGTTGCTTTGTTGAGATTCGACGACTACTTCAATGTTGAATATAGGAAAGACCTTCTAGCATTTGTGTTATGTTTCTCCCTTTCGGCCAGTGTAACTTTAAGCTTGCCCTGTAAATCCCTACTGTGTCTGTCTAGTCTTCTTGTAAGTAGCTTCATTCGATTGTTACATAATCTTAGTATATTCTAAGTGGCCTCTAACACATCAGCATGCGTGTGTATTTCAGGGCAAATCTTAAATGTTAGATCTGTTAGCAGAATTTATGTGTACCATATTGTAATTCAGTTTTTCTAGGATGCGATCTTTTTTTAGAAATGATTTCCTTTGTTCCCCAGGCCTACAGTGTCCCTTTTTATACAAATTAGACTTGTTTCTACCTGTAGGAATGCTTATGCTAATGATAACACAGAGGCGCTAAATGGCAGAAGGCCATGAATCCATTGCCAGCGTTTATCTTCCAAATTTAATTTCATAGAAAAGTCAAAGTACCCTTGGGAGAAGAGTGTATCTGAACTTCTCAACAAGTCCTCAAACAAGCGCTGTGATTATCCAGCATTGGTGGACAATAGGATGATTTGTGAAATGACCTCTGAGTGGATTTAGAGGGCAAAAAGAAAGTGATGCCTAAAAACACAGGCTAACTGCAGAGTGCTTGTACCGCTCTGCGTCAGGACTCAAACATTAGTGTGGCCACTGGAACTGAGCTAATTTGATGAAATGTTCTGATGGAGAACAGGAAACAGTATTAGAATTAGAAACTCCAGCTTGCGGAGAATTACCTCAAATATGCACATTTTCCTAGTGAATGAACAGGGTCCGTTTATTTTCTGTTAAGATAAAATGACAGTTGGGCAGTGACTCCTTTAACCGTAGCACTCAGGGGCAGAGGCTGTCAAATCTCTGAGTTTGAGACCAGCCTGGTCTACAGAGTAAGTTCCAGGACAGCCAGGGCTACATAAAGAAACTCTGTTTTGAAAAGCCACAAATAAATAAATAAATAAATACGATGAGTTAGCCATCTTCTTCGAATGCGATGATAAGCCTTTCATTTTTACTAACTCCCTCTCCAGAACGTCTACAAGCACGACTGGGAGAAGAGCAAAGCTAAGAAGTTTGACATCAAGGTGGATGCCATCCCCCTGCTGGCAGCCAAAGCCAACAGCAAGAATGCCAGTGATGTGAGTGTGGCCCTGGGCTGGGCTGCTGCTGGCCTGCAGTGTCCCTGCTGAGCGGTTAGCATGTGTGGTGTCCCTGCAGGTAATGTACAAGAAGGACTATGAGAAGAGCAGAGGCAAGATGATCGGTGCCCTCAGCATCAACGATGACCCCAAGATGCTGCACTCCCTGAAGACCGCCAAAAACCAGAGCGACGTAAGCATCTTTGGCAAACCACTTTGTCTTGATGCGGGTATCGCCATAATTAATATAGCCACGGCTGGATGTCAGCCTGCACTCAGATCTCAGATTCACATGGCAAATTCAATGTAGAGAGGCAGCGGTTAGCAGGGATTCACTGTTTGTGATGTCATTCTTCTCCGGGAAGATCGGTTCTTTAGTCTCCTCTAGGCCTTTGTTTCATGGGGAGGAAACAAACAATAAAAATGCTGTTTTCTCACTTTCCAGAAGTGGGCTGACTATGTTAGTATGTGCAGTGCTCCTCGTATCAGTGTGGATGTGGACTCACACCATGCCCTGAACTGAGGCACTGGCAAAGACATGGAGAAAACAAAAAGCAGGAAGTGAGGAGACCAACGGGGAGACAAAGTAGAGATACTGAATGAAACATAAACACAAAAGCAAGATATTTCAGTTTATAAAGCAAGATATTTCAGTTCATAAATTTTGTAACAAGCGAGTGTGAAGAAAAATATGATAGATACACTCATTAAGGGATTAAAAACTATAGTTAATGGGCAGCTGCTATAAAGAAAATAAAAGGCCAATGGAGATAATCCGACTTCTATGGGTTGGATGGAATATGTGTGTGTGCCACGTGTTGAGCTGGTGGCTTTTGTGGACTGACTGTGTCTTTGGGCCTTTTTTAAGCCTTAGGTGTAATTTTACTCCAATTTTTTAAGCAATTCACATTCTTTTTTTTTTTTTTTTTTCTTCTATAATGATTCTTTATTTGGTTAGATGCTCTGAGTTTTATGCTGCCTTTTTTGAGAGGAATTGAGGGCCCTTTTTATGGATATAGTATCTAATTTGTTATTTTAGCTACATAATACTTAACTGGAGCCTCCACTGTTTTACAGATAGTCACAGAGGCGGAGGGACAAAGTACATTAAAGCATATCATGACATGGGCCATAAAAATGAATGTGGAAAGGGAGCTATAAAAAGAAAATAATACTATTTATCATTCTATTGAGACATCCATATTTAAACACATTTTCTTAGCATCCTTCTTCATACAAGATAATGCATCTTCTACAAGCATATTTGAGGATGCACTTAAGTGGCTTTTTTTTTTTTTTTTTTTTTTTTTTTTTTTGGCTAAGATCAAAAATTCAAGTGACACCACATGCTGGCGAGGATGTGGGGAGAGAGGAACACTCCTTCATTGCTGGTGGGAATGCAAACTAGTACAGCCACTTTGGAAATCTATCTGGTGCTATCTCAGAAAAATGGGAATAGGGCTTCCTCAAGACCCAGCTATTCCACTCCTTGCAATTCACATTCTTTAAGCACTTGCAAATGGGGCGGTTATTTCAAGGCATTCACATGCTTTCCTTTTCAATGTGAGCAGTACTGGGATAGATAGTATGAACACTTTCTGTTATTAGCAGGTGAGCTCATACAAGACACGAACCTCAAGAGCATCTTTTCTACATAGCAGGAAATGAGTGGAAGAAAATATAAGAGTTCTGTCCCACTGCAGGGGCAATGGCACAGATCAGATGGCTGTTAGTGTGTGCGATATATTTTTCTTTCCTTTTTCCTTTGACAGAGACTATACAGAGAAAATTATGAGAAGACAAAGGCCAAGAGTGTGAATTACTGTGAGACCCCTAAGTATCAACTGGACACCCTCCTCAAGAACTTCAGTGAGGTTCGGAAGGCCACGCCCACCTCTTGGGTGGGAAGGCTTTTCTGCCCATTGAAAAGTCACCATTAATTAACTCAAAGTATGTGTGTTTTCTTCATTAGGCTAAATATAAAGATTCATATGTAAAGAATATTCTGGGTCACTACGTAGGCAGCTTTGAGGACCCATACCATACACACTGCATGAAAGTTTCCGCTCAAAACAGTGATGTAAGTTTGAATCCAGTTCCTCTGGCCTTGCAGTGACATGGTTTGGGAGCAGCGGTCGTCCTGATTTGTTTTTGTTCTTGTGCATTTCAGAAGAGTTACAAGGCAGAGTATGAAGAAGATAGGGGGAAATGCTATTTCCCTCAGACGATAACTCAAGAATACGAAGCTATCAAGAAGTTGGACCAGTGTAAAGATGTAAGCCAGCTGCCCTGGGTTCCTCATTGGCTGTGGGGTGCTTATGACATCTAGTGGTACCTTGAACAGGAGTTTACATGCTCTCATCTTGTGGCCAGGATGTGATAGTTTACTTAAGTTTAGTTTTGGGGGTGAGATTGGGGAAACACAAAAATCGCCAGGAAGAAGTCCATTGGTTATGAAAGTGTTTTCAGGTTTTAATGTCTTTATTTTCAATAGTTTGTATAGCTATAAACTCAGGTCAAGAGGACACTATTCAAACTTGTCATAATCAGGGTGTTCGTTGCTCAACAAAGTGACCCCAGGGGCTAACATGAGCCTGACACTGTTCTTAGTGCTGGGGGTTGGGGAGCAAGCTGGCCTGCAATCCTGTACACGCTACTGAGGTAGAAGAGACAGGCAGTGAACAAGGAGAGGAACACTCAGGATCAAGGAAGATACCATCTGATATAAACGTGCAAATCAGATGTAGACCAGGGCAACGTGAAGAGACTGTGGTCCGGGGGGCGATCTGAGACAGGACTGTTCTGCCATGCCAAGCTCAAGGAGCAGAGAAGCCGAAAGAACAGGCTCCAGAGGGAAAGAGGAGCCGAGAAGGTGTGGCTAGGATGTACTGGGGAAGGAAACAATACAGAGATGAAGGGAGGGGGATGTGCAGAACTCAGAACTCGAAGTCCAGCCCAGATGGAACACAAGTTTCAGTATAGAGCCATAGCAGTGCTGGGAATATTGACTTGGTGGCTTAGATGTAGCAGAAAACTTAATGGTTTCTCAGGCTTTTAGCTAAAAACTGAGAGAGAGAGAGAGAGAGAGAGAGAGAGAGAGAGAGAGAGAGAGAGAGAGAAAGGAAAAGAGAGAGTAGAATGGGTAGGGAAAATGGATGGGAATAATGTGATTATGGTTTTTTGTTTTTGGTTTTGTTTTGCTTTGTTTTTTGTTTGTTTTTTGATTATGTTTCAGTTAAAAAAAACTAACAACAACTGCACATCTATGATACAACTTAGGGGAGGGGAAGGTGACAAGGTGACCAACTTAGGGGAAGGAGAGATGACCAACTTAGGGGAGAGGGAGGTGAAGAAGGCAAGGAGGAGTAGAGAATTGAACCATGTTTTCAGGACTAAAGAAAGTAAATCTCTGCATGTAAACTTCCCCTACATTGGCGTGGTATGAGCAGGAATAGAAAAGCACAGTGTGAAATGTCAGCGGAGACTCTCTTCTCTTCCAGCACACCTACAAAGTTCACCCTGATAAGACTAGATTCACAGCGGTCACCGACACTCCAGTGCTACTGCAAGCCCAGCTCAACACTAAGCAGCTCAGCGATGTAAGTGTCCTGACTCGCCTGTGTGCGCGAGGGGATGGCGGGGCGTGACTTGCTGCAAATCTCTGCATGTTCAAGGGCTTGTCTGTCATGCCATAAATGCCATATTCTCAGATTTTGATTAATAAGATGCAAATGGGGCTGCTAGGTTGGACCGTAGCTCACGGCAAATTATTATACAGCAATGAAGTAAGCCATGTTTTCAAGTAACTCAGTGATTTCTCATAGAATTACCTCATTTATTAAAATGTGTCCCATGCACACTAGAACTTTGTGCCACTTAAGAGAACAGTGGCAACAGAGGCATCCATTTGACCTGTGGAAAGGGAAGTATTCCTGTTTCAGTAACATCACAAAGATTTTATAGAAAGAGACAGTATATGGGGTACAACAAAGAGCTACTCCAGGCAGTAATCTGGAAACAAGGCTGCTGCCATGAGGAAAAAGGTGCTTGCCACCAAGTCTGATGACCTGAGCTCATCCCTGACCTCCTTCCACATGACAGAAGTAGAGAGCTGACTCCAAAAATAAATTGTCCTTTGACCTCCGCACTTGTCACAGCACATCTGTGCATGCATGTGCACGCACACACAAATAGAAATGTAAAATGTAATTTAAATGATTTTAGAATTGAAAAAGATCTCAATAGATACATCTCATGTGAAGAACCAGAGGACCACAGAGTCTATAAGATTGTGTCACCTAGCAACGACAGGCAAGCTTCACTCATGGTACCTCAACAGTATGGCTAGCTAAACAAGATCTGAACAACAAGACACCAACACATATGCTAATATGGAAGGGGGAAATCTCACGGAGCCCCACCCTTAGGCAAAGGACTACAGGCAACTAAGGCGTGCTGGGAATGGGAGAGGCAGGCTTCCCACAGGAAGGAGACCCTAGTTGGTTGATTATCCAGTGCCTACTGGTCAGCTCTGAAATAATCATGTACATATGCAGCAATGAACATGCTCAACAGGTCATATTTACATATTTATGCATGAGTGCATATTTGTATTTAAAGTAACAGTTAAAGAGGAGGAGGAGGCCAGGCATTTGAGAGGGAGTAAGGGGCATGGGAGAAGTCAAAGAGAGGAAAGGGAATGGAGGGAGAGTAATGCAATTATGCTTTAATCAAAAGCGAGGCTAGGATGATAGTTAGAAGAGTGACCGGAAGGGCACTGTGGATAGATAGGTGAGGAAAGCCAGAAGCGGGGTTGGGGTGTCGGGATTTTATAATCATGTCAAGATGTTACTGGGGTTATTACTGGTCTCGTTACTGCTCTGATTATAGAAATGTATCACTTTGGGTTTTCATGCCCTCCAGGCCCAGGGTAGTGATGCTGATGAGGTGTGTGTTAACCGTGTCTGGAGGATAGAAGCAGAAATATCAGGGTGAAACCCAGTTGTTTCATAATCCTCTGAGAGAGAACACTTACAAGATTAAGTAGCTCCTTGAAGCAGTTTTCTTAAAAAGACATCAGTACTGTCTTAGGTAAATTCAAGGAATTCCTACTTTGAGGTGTTTGAATTTCTACCGAGTCCATTTTCTGTGCTGGGAGAGAGAGAGAAAAAAAAAATACCTGGGGCCAAGTAATTTAAAAAGAAGAGAAGTTTACCAGATATATTGACCCTTGAATGAAACCCCAGCACCTGGGAGGCTGAGGCAGGGGATCTTGAGATTGAGGTCAGCCTGGGGCTACCTAAAAAAATGCTATTTCTAAAACTGTCTCTTCTCCCCTCAAGAAGGATAGAGGTTTACTTATCCATAGTCCTAAAGGTTAGGATGTTTAAGAGCTTGGAGCCAGCACATATTGTTGACCCACTCCCAAGGAGGAATCAGCCCATTAGGGCAGATCTCTTGTGAGCCAATCACCTCTGACAGGTGCCTCCTGTCAAATTATCACCGGTGTGACTTTAAGGGATTAAGTGAAACTTGGGGCACACAGTCAGCCCACAGCAACATATATTTTCCCTCCCTTCCTCCCCTAAATCTTTCAGCTGAACTACAAAGCAAAGCATGAAGGTGAGAAATTCAAGTGCAGCGTGCCAGCAGATGCACCAGAGTTTATACAGCACAGAGTCAATGCTTACAACCTGAGTGACGTAAGTAAGATGCCACATGCTACCCTTGTGTGGGGGAAGAGAGAACGTGAGAGGCTGAGCTGTGGAGATGGTTATAAGTGGAAATCGTACATACTCTGGGGACCTACTTCATTAGTAGATATCATTTTTGTGGCCTCTGTTGTCATCAGAAGCATTTCCTCACTTATCCCTTTGATGATCTCTAGAGTTTTCGAGATGTCTCCCATGTAAATTTCTTGTTTTATCTTTTCTAAATGGCTGTCTCTTATATAATTATTTGTGATAAATACAAGAGTCTTTAGAAGGTTCCTAAACTTTTAAAAATCAACTATATTATTTATATTTTTAGTGACTAGAAGACGAACCTATATAATAGAAGAATCAATAGTTGTCTACTGTTTGATTAATAAATTACTCATAGATGAGATCATCTTACACATACAAACTTCCAATTTTTTAATAGTCACTGGATTAACCTGTTTTCAATGCTTTTTTTAAAAAACACATATTAATTTCTTTTGTGAACCTTTCCTAGAACGTCTACAAGCATGACTGGGAGAAGAGCAAAGCTAAGAAGTTTGACATCAAGGTGGATGCCATCCCCCTGCTGGCAGCCAAAGCCAACAGCAAGAATGCCAGTGATGTGAGTGTGGCCCTGGGCTGGGCTGCTGCTGGCCTGCAGTGTCCCTGCTGAGCGGTTAGCATGTGTGGTGTCCCTGCAGGTAATGTACAAGAAGGACTATGAGAAGAGCAGAGGCAAGATGATCGGTGCCCTCAGCATCAACGATGACCCCAAGATGCTGCACTCCCTGAAGACCGCCAAAAACCAGAGCGACGTGAGTGTCTGCCCTAACTCCAGGATGCTTTCACCGACTGCATGCCAGGGAGTAGAAGGGTTTTGGTTGGAGGGTTTTGTGCCCCTGGGCTCTCCTCAAGTTCATAAGGTCCTGCTTGAGAGCCTTACAGGTAGAGTGTACCCTGGCTCTTACGTGGCTCATGTTTGAGGAAAGAAGTTATTGACAGCGTGTGACATCATTGCACTTTGAAGACTCTGCATAAATATCTAACAGAGCCTCAAAATCCCCTGGAGAAAATCACTAGATATCTTAATCTAATTGATAAATAGCTTTCAAATTGATTTTTAAACTGTCTTTAGGAGAAACTAATGAGCTTCCAATATAAAAATCAAGTATGCCTATCAATAATTTATATTGATTTTAACAGTTGGTAGTGGCCTCAATCTAAGAAAAACATCCCATTGATGATAGGCCTTTTAAAGAATATGATTATTAAAGTATAAACCACCTTTATAGAACACTTTCTTCATCATGCTTGTTTCTTGAGTTTCAGGGACTTCTGGGTTCCCTAGAGGTGACCCAGGGGTCACCTGTCCTTCTTTGGTTGGGATTTTTACTATAGAGAGGCCAGCATCTGCTGTTGCCAACTAAGGTACATACTGCTTAGAAGATACTTCAGAAGTGGCTACAGTGTTCAGCATAGCTGGCAAATGCTCATTTCCATGGTGAAGCTAGAAGGTGTGGGTATCATTTGATTGTTCTCACCATGTGCGCACACAGTGATCTGGGTGTGCTTTCTTCGTCATTACCATGAGCATCACACAGTGCTCATGCCTCTACTTGTCCATTCCTTATGCTTTCTCAGGCTCAGGAGCTGCAGCTAGCTGTACACAGATGCCACAGAAAGTTCTAGCATTCTTTGTTTTCATTTGTTTGTTCTGGGTCTTTTTTTTTTTTTTTCCATCCTTTTCCTTGAAAGCATTAGACCACTAGGCACAAAATAAACTGATGAATTCTTATCAATTGATTGACATTGGCAACTGAAAGACATTGCCATTGAATTGTCCTCACAAGATGCCCAGACTTATGCTAAGCTGTGTATAGCAGGGAAGCTTTTCCTTAAAGCCTTTTGCATCTTTGACAACATTTTAAAATGATTTTTTTAAGTGTAGCATACAAAGTAACTTGACCATGTCTATCATGACATCTTTGCACACATGACTTGTGTCATTAGATTTGGCTCTCCTTAAGTCACCTCAGCACTGCCTTCCCTCACATTCCCCCAACACCTCTCACTTGCTCCCTTCCTTCTGGTTAGTCTCCCTACCCCACCCCTCCCCCGACCCCGCTTTCCTATATGTATTCCATTGCCCTCTGTTTCCCAACTACTTTAGTGGCTTTTTCTCTTTCTCACTCCCTCTGTAGTTTGCTACGTAGACATCTACACATATAAACACACATACATGCACACATGTGCACACACACACACCTAAATCTAGGCTCCACCATACAAGACAAAACATGGGGTTTGTCTTTCTAAGTCTGCCTTTTTCACTGAACATAATTTCCATTTGCATTTGTTTTTCTTCAAATGTCCTCATTTCATTTCCATTTGTGGCTACGTGAAATTCTATTATGTGGAGCATCCACGTTTTATGTATCATTTGACTACTGATGGACAGCCAGGCTGATTGCGTTTTCTGGCTACAGTGGCTTGTGCAGCAATAGGCATGAATGTGCAAGTGTTTCTGTGGTGTGTTTTGACAGCGTTTTATAGACACTGCTGTGTGTGTCAGATGGCTGAGAACATAAACACAAGTGTCACAACAAATGATCAAATCACTTCCCCCCAACTGCTGTTGCAGCACTGCCTCGCTAGTTCCTTCCCAATGAGACAGGCTTTAAAGATGCGCTTGCGTGCCTTGGTAAGTCCTCGAGTTCTTCATCCGTCAGCCAGCGCCTGGGTTTTATAGTTGATAAACGACTTCCCTAAAACTAACAACCCACAAAATATAAGAAGGTAGACACAGTTCCCTGAACTTGCTGATAGGTTTCCCTGATGGAAAATCTTTGGAAGCTGATGTGGTACTTCATGCTTGCAATCGCAGCACTCAGGAAACTGAGGCAGGAGGATTTCCATAAGTTTGAGTCCAGTTTGGGCTTCATAGATAGTACCTGACCAGCCAGAGCCAACAAGCAAGAATCTGTCTCAAAACTCACAAGATAAAAGTAAAATGAATTTGGGAAAGATCTGTCCATGTCTCATTTTTCTAGAGGAAATCGATGATATACGTCCTAGGAACAAATCTGGGGTAAAATAATTGCTCAAATGTTTGCCTCTGTTTTTTCTGTTATACTTTGTTTTTCTGAGAACTCACTAAGGATGCCGAGAACTAAATAGCCTCTTCTTACAGCGTGAATACCGTAAAGACTATGAAAAGTCAAAAACGGTCTACACTGCCCCTCTTGATATGATCCAAGTCACCCAAGCTAAGAAATCTCAGGCGATTGTCAGTGATGTGGACTACAAACATGTCCTGCACAACTACAGCTACCCGCCTGACAGCATCAACGTGGACCTTGCCAAGAAGGCATACGCCCTGCAGAGCGATGTGAGTAGCGGGGTGCTTTTCTCCTCCCCTCTCTGGAAGGTGAGATGGGACAGGATCTAGTACGAGCCTTGTCCTTGGTACCCCGCTCCCTGAAGCGTTTGCCTTATCCATGAGGAAGCATGGAGACACTCGGAAATGGCCCCTGTGATTCTTAGGAACGTAAGTGCTCAGGATAGTACTCATGTGTCAGGCATGTGCCCTGTTAATATTTCCTCCTGGGAAAGACACCAACCTTGCTGAGCCAAAAGGCCTTCGGCTGTTAAAGTGAAGTAAAAGTTGTTGTGAGTATTTAAATGGATGCCGAGGGCCAGCAAGGTGGCTCAGAAGGAAAAGTACTGACTATTAAGAAATAGGTTCCCCACTCTCATTCTGTCCTGCCGAAACCACCTGCCGACATAAGTTTGGCTATTGCAGGCCCCTCCCATGTGTGGAATTAGACAGTGTTTGTCTTTGGAAACTGCTTTACTTCTCTTAGCCAGTGCTCTCAACATTGGCCCTTGTCGCAGCTTTTGTCAGAATTGTCTCCCTTTGTAAAGCTAAGCAATATTCCTTTAGAAATATATGCCATGTCTTTTGTATCTGTTCTTCGGTTGCTAGGTGTTTGGATTGTTCCAACCTTTTAGCTATTGTGAATTGTGTTTCTATGACCATGAGTAACTGAATTTGTCCTGTCAACATCTGATTTCGGTTCTTCTGGGTATATGTCCCAGAAGTCAAGTTGTTAGATCATATAACAGTCTTTTAGTTTTCTGAGACACTTATTTTTCCAATGACTGGATACTTTACATCTCTGCTGTCATAGAAACATTAACCAGCAATGACCAAGCAAGCATTTGGAGAGACCAGGGAAAAGTCAGCTTGGTTTCAAACCCAAGTGCATGCTTGGTAAAGCTCAGCTTTTACAGGTCAGGTAACAATGTGACATCTGAGGCTGGCCTCTGAGTCCCACGCTCACCAAGGGGAAGTCCCATCACTGTTAGACATGTCTGCAGGAAACAAGCATTTGCAGGTAGAAGTTAAAACACACAAATGCTTGCAGATAGGGAGTAAAGCATTTCTTCCTGTGATATGGCCTTGATAGCTGCCATGAGCATCCCTTAAGGCAGTTTGTGCAAGTGTTTGCCTTCCAAATGTAAGAGGAAGGGGCGTTAACCCCATAGTGTAATGAACTCAGTGCACTTGAGTAAGCTTTGACTGATTCTATTTTCTAAGTAATCCTATACAGTGTCCAGGCAGGAATTTCTATTAGAGTAATAATTTGATTTTGTTAGATACATATACTACCAATGGAAGTTCTACTGTATGCATGATCTTATTTCTTAATAATTTAATTTTTCTATGTGTCTTCATCACAATTCTATTAGAAGTTCCTCAGAGGCAAGGTTGATATCTTGATTTTTTTTTTCCTACTCCAGTTTTTAAAAATCCATCATAAAGAACAACAAATTTCAGTTTGCTTCTAGAGATAAATTTCATGTGTCATCTATGGTCAGATGACCAGAAGAGCTCACTATTTTAGTGGCATCTGGTGACCGTCCCCACATAATACCAATTCCAAATAACAGCTGCCCATTTAAGCAAAGTGACAAGTAGAACTTTTCCAAATGTTTTGTTGGCCAATGCAGAAACCCTCCCAAGATGGTCATTATCCATGAAGGACAATGTGTGCCAAGGTTTTGACAAATAACAACCATCAAACCTTGCTAGAAATTATTGAGATTATTCACCATTAGTAGGCGTTCCAAGGAGCAAACCTCTACAGCCACTAGTCCCAGTGTAATTGGTCCATTTATTCTTTGAAATACAGTTTGGAATCAAGCGTTTTCTGGCCTAGAATCAGAATTCCACCCATTTTCAGTAAGCTAAATGCGAGGGGGAAATTGAGGATGTGGCCAGTAGAAGCTGAGAGTTCAAGTGTTCCAAACTATAATCATAGAAATATACATGTGCGGAGTGACACAGCCTGCTTAAAAACCTTTAAAATGCTGAATAAAATGCCCATGGTGTACTAATGACAGCAAAGAAAACTGTGCCTCCTCTTTTCTTGTAGGTTGAGTACAAAGCTGACTACAACAGCTGGATGAAGGGCTGTGGCTGGGTGCCCTTTGGTTCCTTGGAGATGGAAAAGGCAAAGCGAGCCTCGGAGATTCTTAATGAGGTATGGCCACTGGTGTGTTAGAGGGCACTGAATCCTAATAAGATGCAAAGGTCATTAGATGCACATTTTCTACTTCATTTTTCCAATCATTGCCACTTAAAAAGATTAAAAAGCACAAATAATCCAGAAAGATACTCGTGCCCCTTTATAGTATACAAACTACTCATGTAAAGCATTTAAATATAGTTGAGCAACTTTATTCACATAAAGTAAAATTTACCTGCTTTAAACATGATTTATGTAGTTGTGTACTCACTACCAACAGGAATTTTTTTCTACTTTTTTGGTTGTTATTGTTTATTTATTTTAAGGCATAATCTCGTCTTGTAACCCAGATGAGCCAGAATTTATTATATCACCCAGAGATGGCCTTGAACGTGTGGTGCTAATCTTGCCTCAGCCTAGGAATATGGGGATTCCAGGCATAAGCCCTAACAGCCATGTTACAAATTATTTTAAAATGCTACTAGTGCTCCATGAATTTTCTCCAAGAAAACCTCTGCCTGGATTTTCAGCTCTCCGGCATTGTTGAGATGCTCTGGTCTCTATAGTTTTTACCTTTCATAAACGTTTCTGTGAAAACTGGCTTCTTATGGTACTTTTGCCCCTGCCTAAAATTCATCCCTTTTCTTTCTTTTTTAATTGCCTGATCTTCCTTTGCAAAGATATATCACGTATCAGTGCCTTCTAGACCTGTTGGTAGGTATGTAGCTTGTGTTCAGCCTGGGGTAATTCTGAGTAACGTAGCTGTCAAAGGTTCTCCTTTAAAGAATTGTGACCTACATTATAGTCTTGATAACCCCGGAATGATATACAAATTGCCTTTCAGTCATAGGAAAAAGGCAGTAATAGTCCTGAGATTCTCCATGTGGCCACAGTATCTGTCGCTTCTCCATCAACAGCTGAAAACACCCTGTTGTCACATGACTGGAAAGGGTGCAAAGTGAGGCTTGTCTGCCATGCTCTGGCTGGATGTGTTCTAGCTACTGTGTGCTTTTGTCTGGTTTTGCTGAAAGCAATCCTGACTTCTCCAACGATCTTTCAGAAAATATCTTCCTGGCTTAGTAGATTCCAGAAGTTCAGAGTTGAAAAAGCGTTAAAATATATGTAAAAGTGGAATGTACCATATGGCCCAAGGGTGACAAATGAGCAAATCAGCGGAGAAGACAGGCCTAAAAGTAGTGACAAGTTGTCAATTCCCCAACTGGGCCACCTTCCCAAAGTCCCTCTTTCTTTCTTCTTAAGCACATCAAGTGGCGCCTACATAAGACGCCACAAGGCTGCAAAGAGGACATGATCTCTGCCTCATTAATCACTAGCAATTTATCCCTCAACCAGAAAGCCTCTTTACTCCAGGTGCTGATGGAGTTGTTAGAGCAGTGTAAAGTCACCCTAGTATTCAGGAGGCAGAAGCAAGAAGATCAGGTGTTCAAGACCATCCTTGGCTATTCACTGAGATTGAAGCCAACCCTGTGTTGCATTTGGACCCTGAGTTGGTTGGTTGGTTGGTTTCCAAGACAACCAAATGTTCTTGCTTGGTCTTCTGATGACCCTTCAGAGACAGCTCTGCTGTTTCTGGACTCAGCATAAAGGAAAGGCCTTCTTTTACGCCATAAGCAAGGAACTTAAGGAATACAAGCGTGCTCCCACAGAGCTGGGCCTCTTTCCTGCACAGACCACCCATGATGACATCAGTTTTAAAACATGGAGTTCTGTATCACATTCATTTCTCATCCAAGACGATCAGGACTCTATCTAGTATTTCAAAATTGTCTTTCTTTCTGTGTCTTTCCAAAGTAAATGTCAAGGATTTCAATGTTAACCTGTAGTGAGAAGAAATTATGAATCTTTCTTTTTGATTCTCCAAACAGAAAAAATACCGCCAACATCCAGATACACTCAAGTTTACCTCGATTGAAGATGCTCCAATTACAGTGCAGTCTAAAATTAACCAGGCCCAGAGAAGTGATGTAAGTGTCCATCCTGCGTGTTTTTGTAACTGTTTACTGACACAAAGCTACCCACACTCAATGCACTGGCCTCCTGTAGCTGTCTTACCATCCGAAGAACCTCCTGTGGGCAATTGTAAATTCCTGCTGTCCAATGACCTAGTCATAGCTTTAGGGTTACTATATATACTGTTCCAACTGTCTGGGCACCACCAAAGGAAGGCTCTCTGAGGGAAAGGTGAAAGAGGCTTTTTTTAATAGCAATTATTAGTTATCTCTAGGGAGACCAGAAAGGATGAATATGTGTGTGTGTGTGTGTGTGTGTGTGTGTATTATACACACACACACACACACACACACACACACACACACACACATATATATATATATATATATATATATATATATATATATTCAAGACCACATGTATGTTTCCTTAGTCTCCCATGAAATCTAAAATAGATTATTGTTATGTTCTTCCCTGCTAGCCTGCGCTGGCTCAGGGAAGCACATGCAAGTTAGAATTTCCACCAGGTCACCTCCTTGAGTTGAGATCCTCGAGGCACCCTGACCTAGAACCAGAGATTCCCAGTCTATGCTCAGAAACTGTGTCCAACTGTGAACATGCAATGAGACAGGACTCTGTACCGCTGCATGAGTGTCCTAGAATGTACATTTATTTTTGCAGATGAATGTAGGGACAGCACAGAGAATGTCTTTCTCTGTGAAATACACACCACCTTGGAATTACTCTCCGGTGCCTTTAACAGTCTCGTCATGCTCTGTGTTTGCACGGTTTCTCTCCTAGATCGCTTACAAAGCCAAAGGGGAGGAAATCCTGCACAAGTACAACCTGCCAGCAGACCTGCCGCAGTTCATCCAAGCTAAGGTCAATGCGTACAACATCAGTGAGGTGCGCACGTCACTGCCCTGCGTGCTCAGCCTTTACTAACATGGGTTACGCTTAGTCCTACTCAAGGGGTATTTCTCTTACAGAATATGTACAAAGCCGACTTGAAAGACTTAAGCAAGAAGGGATATGACCTGAGAACTGATGCAATCCCCATCAAAGCTGCCAAAGCTGCCCGGCAGGCTGCGAGTGATGTAAGTCATGGTCACGTGTGTGACACGGGACATGATGGGATACCCAGAAGTCATGTCCGATGCCTCTGACTAGTCAGGACAGAAAGTACCCTAAACAGACCTTGGTATTCTTGGAGGCAGAATTGGCATAAATTACCACTCATGAGTTACCACCAAGACTTAAAGTCACTGTGGAGATTTCTGCACAAATTCACCATTTGACCACTTCCCCTTGGTAGGGAGGCCTGGTGACACTCAGAGGAAGAGTAAGCAGGCTACCAGGAGGAGACCTGATAAGCTGTGATCAGGTGGTGGTGGGGGAGGTCTCCTTCTGTTACAGACCTAAGGGAGGGGAATAGGGAGGGAGGGGGGAACAGGAAGATACAAGTAAGGGGATAACAACTGAGGTGTAATCCAAATAAATTACTTAAATAAGTTTTTAAAAAGAAATAAATAAATAAAAATAAACCGAAGTAGAACTAAGAAAAGAAAGAGAGAAAGAAAAAGAAAGAAAGAAAGAAAGGAAAGAAAGAAAGAAAGAAAAGAAACCAAGAAGAAATCAAGTTATTAAAGCGTCTGGATGAAATAATTTTCTATCTAATCTTATTAGTTTATGGGTTTCCTCTTTCCTTTTCTTTCCTTTTTCACGCATTACATATATTTTTCTAGGAAATCTAAGTATGGCTTCTGATTGAAATGAAATTTTCATTACACCAATGTAATTGCAATGCAATTAAAAAAAAAAAAAAAACCCTACAAAACCCAAATGTCCTTGTCCTGAAAAGCCCTCCCAAATGAAATGTGTCACTGACCTCCTTTCTCATGGCTGGATCCTCCAGCCACCCCATACCCCAAATCTCCCAGAGTTCTCTTCTACCTACTTGCTTGCTTTCCAGGATCCCCTGCACTTCTCCCCAAGAATTCCCAGTCCCCCGCTGTTTATAATTCAGAGCCAAATGGTGTTCTCTATGATTGGCTCGGTTTCCTCTTCAATAATCAAGGACTCAGAACATTTCTTCTACTATTAAGAGTCTTCATCTGTCAAATCCCCCATCATTCCAGGGCCCTGGCAGCAGAGAAAAATTGGAAAAGAATGTGAAATGCTTAATTTTATGATTTTTACCAGTGTCTATGGAGATGGGAACGGTTTGTCACTAATGTGAACTATGCGAGCATCTGCATTCCCACCACCTTTGGGTGGACAGAAGTAGCTATAGACACCCAAGTGGCTTCTAAATGATGTTTCGTTTTACTGCACTACAGGGGAGTTGGCCCTTCATAGCCTCAGATTTCATATCCATAGATACCTAACTATTGGTGAAAAAAGATCTCTAAAATTATATCTGTGTGCTGAACATGTACAGACTATTTTTTTGTCATTATCCTCAAAATGACACAAAACCATTTATATAGCATTTAAAATTTGTCAGATATTAAAAGTAACCTAGAGATGATGTGAAGCATGCATGGGAGAGTGTGTATAGGTTATATGCAAGTACCATGGTTCATAGGAGGGACTAGAGTGTGGGGGGGGTTTGGTGTCTGCATGGGGTGGGGAATCCTGGGACCAATCCCCTTGTTATAGGCATATAGAAATTTCTAAGAAGCTCAAAAATTCATATTACAACCTCGCCGCTCAGTAAAATCTTCGAAGCTACCTCTTAAAATATGTCTACCTTCATTCCCAACAGATTCATTACAAAAAAGACTATGAAAAAGCTAAAGGGAAAATGGTTGGATTCCAAAGTCTCCAAGATGATCCTAAACTGGTTCATTACATGAACGTGGCCAAGATACAATCAGACAGGGAGTATAAAAAAGACTACGAAAAGACAAAGACCAAGTACAACACATCTCACGACATGTTTGATGTTGTGGCGGCTAAGAAGGCACAGGATGTGATCAGCAACACCAACTACAAGCAACCTCTCCACCACTACACCTACCTGCCGGACGCCATGGACCTAGAGCTGTCCAAGAACATGATGCACATACAGAGTGACGTAAGTGCTGTGGTACCCAGGGGACCATCCCCCAGTTCCCAGAGTGAGTCTGGGCCTCACCTCTTCCCTCCCACCATAGAATGCCTACAAAGAAGACTATAATACCTGGATGAAAGGCATTGGCTGGATACCGATCGGCAGTCTTGACCAAGAAAAAGTGAAAAGGGCAGGTGATGCCCTGAGTGAAAAGAAATACAGGCAGCATCCAGACACACTCAAGTTCACCAGCGTTGAGGACTCGCCAGTGATGGTGCAGGCAAAGCAGAACACACAGCAAGTCAGTGATGTGAGTATAACAGGAGAGAGGGTGTGTGTTGGGGGGCGGGGGCTCGTCTGGGGGTAAGTACCAGCTCAACATGTTTGCTCTTATTACAGTGTCTTTTCATTTCTATTTTAGTATTCTGTACATTCGATGTTATAACTGTGAGGGCTGGAGAAATAGCTCAATGTTTAAGAGTACTGATTGCTCTTATAGTGGTCCTGGTTTAGTTCCCAGCAGCCACACATGTGATGCACAAATATACATGAAATAAAAATGCTTATATATAAAACAAATAAATTGTACATTGTTAAATAATTTAAAAAGAAAAGAAAAATTTAGGTTAGGCATTTTTTTTTACTCCCCAGGCACTGACTTTGTAAAATTGTCCTTTATAAAATCTTCCTTTTCAACTGCCGTTAAAAGACTGTTTTTATGGGGTTGGAGAGGTGGTCCAGTGGTTGGGAGCTCTGATTGCTCTTCCAGAGGAGCCTGGTTTCACACCCAGAACACACATGGCAGCTCACAACTATCTGTAACTCCAAAGATCTGACACCCTCACATAGATATACATGCAGGCTAAACATCAATGCACATAAAATTAAAGTTAAATTATAAAAAAGACTGTTTCATATGGTACACTTTAAAAATCTATTTGCTATTCATAAATGGATATAAGATGTTTAGAACCAAATTAATAAAATAAAATAAAACAAAATAAAGATGTTTAGAACCAACCTATACTTCCCACCTTTTTCCCCTTGATTTTCCCCTTTATTGGATACATTTGGCAGGTACAAAAAAAGTTTTATTCCAGGCCAGGTGTGGTGGCACACATTTTTTCATCCCAGAACTTGAGAGTCTGAAGATTTAGGCCAGGCAATGCTACATAGCAGCTCCATACAGGAAAGAGAAGGCCACGAAAGAGAAGGGAAACTGGGTGGGCGGGGGGTGGAGGGGGGTTCTAACAAGAACAACGTCTTTAAGTGTGTACTTAATGGTTTGTCCTTTTAGCATGGTGTGGAAGGTGTATTATTTTGGTGTCTGTGTATTGCAGATCTTATACAAAGCTAAAGGAGAAGATGTAAAGCATAAATACACTCTGAATCCTGATCTCCCACAGTTTCTCCAGGCCAAGTGCAATGCTTACAATATAAGTGATGTGAGTACTGTGGGGTCTCTGACGGGGTGTGAAAGCTCAATGTGACAGTACGAAAGAGCTCGAGGGTAGGAAAGCATCTGATGAATTATTTAAGTCAGCTTCTCACTCTTAGTACCCAAGCAGAGTCCATCTCAAGACAGTGGCCTCTTAACTTTTTGTTTGTTTGGTTTTGTGTTCTTGTTTTTGTTTTGTTTTGTTGAGACAGGGTTTCTGGGTTTCTCTGTCCTGGATTTGCTTTGTAGACCAGGCTAGCCTCGAACTCATAGCACTCCACCTGCCTCTGCCTCCCCGAGTGATGGGATTACAGGGGTGCGCCACTGCGCCTGGCTGCCTCTTGACTCTTGAGTGGGCTCTTGGCATGGAAGGAGCCTTTCATGGGGTGTAGCACTCTCCTTTACATAGAGTACATTGCGTATTCCCCTAATGCTTGTGCTTAGTTTTCCAGTTGGCACACGGGAGAGGAACGAGAATCCTTCCCGAGAAAAATGAAAATGAACGAAGTCCTTATTCACTGGTTTACTTTTTTAACAATAGCCTTACAATGTGTAAAGCTGTCTGCCTAGTCTCCTCATGACCATCCTTCATAAGATTGGACAACTTCCTGTCCTCTTGATGGCCCTCAATATACCAGAGTTCCCATAGCCTTCCTTTGTCCACCCTAAGTTCCCAGCATCCCTCGGCTATACGTGCCAAGGCCAGATTTGGGTAACCAGTGATTTGGGGCTAGATACAAAGTGTGACCTTTTGCTGATGCAGTTCCTGGAAGAGTATTGCGACTGGGGGAGCTAACCCCTTAGCTTACACGCCTGAGAGAACTGAAGAATCTCAGTGGTTGAGGGGCTCCTGAGTTGGTTGGTTAACAGTGCACTGACTGACTCCCTTTTGCAATTTACCCCAGGTCTGTTACAAACGGGACTGGCACGACTTAATAGCTAAAGGCCACAATGTCCCGGCTGATGCCATTCCCATCACAGCCGCCAAGTCATCAAGAAACATTGCCAGTGACGTGAGTAAAAGCTTTAGGTGGAATTTGAGTGGCTGCCTTTTTGTAATACAGTCGGATACCTACTTGCTTTTGTGTGTGTGTGTGTGTGTGTGTGTGTGTGTGTGTGTGTGTGTGTGTGTGTGTGTTACACACACACAATTAATGACATTCAAACTCTCCACAAAGTATTATTTTGAAAACCTGCCACCTTTTCAATATTGTTGTGATTTTTCTCAGATGACTGCACTTAGTAGCAATGTCGTAAGTCTGACAGTGGCATTCTTCCCTGACTCATGGCCAAAATTACCTTCACTGACACATTTCCCTGACAGCTTGAACTTATATTTTCAGGGAGAATATGAAATGAATGGCAGTAACACGTTAAATTCAGATGACTGCCTGCATTACAATTGCACTAAAAAGAATGGAAACTGTTAGGTAGCTGCAGCTATTTCATAAGCCAAGTAGAACCCCTGCCCCTTCTAGGATATAATAATAATTATTTTTATTCCATTGATGTCATTTATCTATGATAATATATATACATATGATATATATATACATATGTGATACACACACACACACACACACACACACATACACACACACACACCACACCAGGTCTGTTATAAACGGGACTGGCACGACTTATAGCTAAAGGCCACAATGTCCTAGCTGATGTGACACACACAGTCACATCTCATCTTTAAAAACACATTTTCAGGCATTCACATCTTGCAGGTTTCACTATTGTGTTGTATTCCAGGGACTGCAATCTTGACTTGAGAAAAGAGAAGAAATCAGCTGTGTGCATAGTCCACATAGGAGAAAGGGGTGTAAAGACACTACAGCTCTCCTTGTAGGACTGGACTGAAAACGCCTTCCTCAAAGCTTTGTACACAGTACACCTCACTCTGAAATGCACTCCTGACTTACACTGAAAGTGAATGCCTGCACTTTAACTCTGTCCCCTTCCCCACCTAGCAGGCTCTCATGGCTTTCTCTAATATATCTTGTAATTACTTGTTAGCCCTTTTACCTGCTAAGTCCTTGCTTATGAGTTCCGGTTTACACAGCCAGTGTTCAGTGTCTGCCGGGTTCGGGCAGATTTGAATCCTCTTGAATTGAGGCTCTGACCTATTACAGGGTACCTCAATCTGCATTTCTTTTACTATATTACAGTGAACTTTTAATTTTTTTTATTTATTTTACATCCCGATCACAGTTTCCCCTCCCTCCTCTCCTCCCTCCCTCCCTCTCTCTCTCTCTCTCTCTCTCTCTCTCTCTCTCTCTCTCTCTCTCTCTCTCTCTCTCTTACCTCACCTCCTACTATCCGCCTGTCCTCCCTTTCTCCTCAGAAAAGGCTCAGAAAAAGGAGGGCATCCGTGCATATCAACCCATCTTGGCATATCAAGTTGTAACTAGGCACATCTGCTGCTATTGTAGCTAGGCAAGGCAGCCCAGTTAGGGGACAGGGATTCCACAGCGGGCAACAGAGTCGGACACAGCTCCTGCTCCTGCTGTTAGGAGTCTCACATGAAGATGGAGATGCACCACTGTTACATGTGTGCCGAAGGCCTAGGTCCATCCCAAGTCTGCTCTCTGTCTGGTGACTCAGTCTCTGTGGGCTCCTATGGGCTCCTTCAATCCTTCACCCTCCTCTTCCATAGAATTCCCCAAGCTCTGCCTAACGTTTTGGCTGTGAGTCTTTGCATCTGTTTCCCATCAGTTGCTGGGTAAAGCCTCTCAGATGACAGTTATGCTAGGGCCCTGTCTGCAAGTACAGCAGAATATTATTAATCGTGTCAGGAGTGGGCTCCCTCTCGTGGCATAGGTCTCCAGCTAAACCAGTCATTGGTTGACCCCTCAATGTCTGCTCCATCTTTAACCTTGCATATCTTGTTACCAGGAGAAATTGTGGATCTAAGGTTATGTGGCTGGGTTGGTGTCCCAAACCCTCCATTGGAAACCTTGCCTGGTTACAGGAGATGGCTCTTTCAAGCACCATGTCACCCATTGTTAGGAGTCTTACCTAGGGTCACACTCATAGATTCCTGGGTTTATAGCTCATCCCAGATATAACCACACACACACACTGATTCTGGTTCTCTCTCCCTGTACTCTGTTCCTCTGTCTTCCCCACATGTGATCTTACAAAGCTAGACTTCAACAGCAACAGAGACAGCAGAAAGCCCTACAAACCCATGGAAACTGAGCAACTCCCTATTCAACCTGCATCTTAATGATCTCAGCTGTGAATGCACTTGAGAAGATTTGCTTTGGGTTGGGGTCTATCGATGAGAAAACCCATAGCAGTTCCTGCCTTTGCTGGAGTTGTTTAATTCATTCACAGTTACTTAGCCCTGAGTTTGCAGAGGGAGCCGATGATAGAGGGACTGGGTGAAGGCTCAGCGACATGTATGGCTGATGTGCACATCCATGATCAGAAATTGCATACCGGATTAGAAAAGGCCACATTCCCCATGAAGTTAAAAGACATTGATCTTATACGGGAAAGTGGCATGTTCATATTCTGGTTGATTTTAAAAAATAGTTCTATAGACAAATCATCTGTAGGAGCCGAGCAAAAGTGGAAAATTGTTAAATTTATCATGGGACTCCCTAGAAATTCCAGAAGAGTTTAAAGGGGTTTTTTACTATGAATTTTCTGGAAGAGATGTGGTATGTGTTTTGTGAGCACTTATCTAGAAGGTCATAATATTCTGTTTACTTTCTGTGTGTGAAAGAAAATTGCCCTGCCTAATGTTACTAGTCCCAGGAATTGGCTAACCAATTTTTATTTCTGCAGTACAAATACAAAGAAGCTTATGAGAAGTCAAAGGGCAAGCACGTTGGCTTCAGAAGCCTCCAGGACGACCCCAAGTTGGTCCATTATATGAATGTGGCAAAGTTGCAGTCAGACCGAGAATACAAGAAAAACTATGAGAACACCAAAACCAGTTACCATACCCCTGGGGACATGGTTAGCATCATTGCTGCAAAGATGGCCCAGGACGTGGCCACCGGGGTCAACTACAAACAACCATTACATCACTACACATACCTGCCTGATGCCTTGAGCCTCGAGCACACAAGGAATGTTAATCAAATTCAGAGTGATGTAAGTATGTGCTGCATAACAGACGCGAAGACACGTGTCCTTAAAAAGCATGATCATTTCTTCCACTTTATGCAGCTCTTTAAAATGCAGTTAAGAGGCTCAGAAACCCTCATTAGAATAAGCAAAATTCATCCAACAACTTTTGAAGCTACATTCTTGCTGATGTTTTATACTTCCATTGTAAACACTGCCATCATCTCTGTTGCCTTACGGATGAAGCTAGGACCACGTTCTCCTAACGAGGCCCTTTGATTCTCAGCCAGAGGTATCCTTGTGGATCTGTTTCAGTGGTAATAGCTGTCAGATGCAAAGTGAATCCACAATGTTTCTGAATTCAGTAAAGTTTTTTTTTTTTTCTTTTCAAACTCAAGGTCACATTGCCATCCATGTAAATCTATACAATGAGTCACAGCAAATGAACTGAGGACGCTCTATTTACAGCATGATTCATAGAGAGCCCCACGGGGGAACTGTTTAATATTCAGGGCATTTCTTTCTGCAGATTTCTGTAAGACTTGTCCTCTGTCGGGGAAGAAATAGTATTCAGTTATTGAGCTGTCAGCAAAAATATCTCTAGCCAGCTGAGATCAGGAATGGGTGGACAGTTTGGGTGAGACTCAAACTTGCGAAGTTTTTAGTGCAATAAAAAGGAAAGCCCAATTAATTGTCAAAAAAAAAAAAAATGTTTGCAACACCCGTGGAATTATATGACCTAGATTGCCTTATGCATTGTAGAATACACTGTAACAGCTGACCTGCTCTTTATTTTTTGTTGTCTTTGTTTGTTTGTTGGTTGGTTGGTTTGTTTTTCAAGACAGGGTTTCTCTGTGTAGCTTTGGCTGTCCTGGAACTCTCTTTGTAGACCAGGCTGGCCTCGAACTCACAGAGATCCACCTGCCTCTGCCTCCTGAGTGCTGGCATTAAAGGCACACGCCACCACTGCCTAGCCAGACCTGCTCTTTCTTATTCCCAGCTCCTAGTAACAAGCTGAATGGCAGAAAAGGACAGCACAGGGACAAGAACTGCTTTCATTTCTTCTGAGTAGAGTTGCAGATGCCAGAGGCGTCACTGTTCCCTGGGCTACCTTCTCATGTGAGCTTCCTCTTTGACAGAACGTGTACAAGGATGAGTACAACAGCTTCTTCAAGGGCATTGGGTGGATTCCCATCGGCTCCCTGGAGGTGGAGAAGGCCAAGAAAGCAGGTGACGCCCTAAACGAGAGGAAGTACCGACAGCACCCGGACACCATCAAGTTCACGAGTGTGCCCGACTCCATGGGCATGGTTTTGGCTCAGCAGAACACCAAGCAGCTGAGTGATGTAAGAGGTTTCCCTTTAGTCCGTGAATAAGCCCCATGACCACGCCACGCACCGTGCCCCCTCATTCAGTTAGGTGAGGGCTCATCTATCGTAACACATAAACAATTCCGGGAGTTAAAGCCCAGGCTCTGCTTTGGAAACGACAACATTGAATCTGAAGACAGGGGAAACGGGTGGCCTTACAACTCTGTATGCTAGTCATAAGTAGGTCCTGCGCGTCACACATAGGAGATAAGTGTTCCTATTATCCTCTTCAATTTGGTCTGAATTGCAAAAGCCGTTGATTGCTCTGAGTTGGAGTAAGTTTCCCCAGACACACAGCAATGTGCCACTCCTCCTGCATAACAACTCGCTCCATGAGGCGCTCTTAAAGTGAGGCCTCAGGGGAAGAGATCAGCAGTCTAGTTGTCATCATTTCTGAGACAACGTCCCTTTTTGTCCAGTCAACAATGTCTCTGTCAGAAAGGGAAGCATAATTTTTTTTGTTGTTGTTTTTTTTTTTTTGTTGTTGTTGTTTTTCGAGACAGGGTTTCTCTGTATAGCCTTGGCTGTCGTGGACTTCCTTTGTAGACCAGGCTGGCCTCGAACTCACAGTGATCCACCTGCCTCTGCCTCCCGAGTGCTGGGATCAAAGGCATGCGCCACCACACCTGGCAAGAAGCACATTTTTAAAAGACTTATTTATTATTTATACATATTCTGCCTGCATGTGTGCCTGCCCGCCAGAAGAGGGCACTAGATCTCATTGTAGATGATTGTGAGCCACCATGTGGTTGCTGGGAATTGAACTCAGGACCTTTGGAAGAACAGTGAGTGTCCTTAACCTCTGAGCCATGTCTCCAGCACCCCACCCCCCAGAAGCACATTTTAAAACATAAAGATTGTGTTTGTTTTAGCCTCAGCTGTTGGAAAGTAGGGGACACTTTGTCTGCCTTGAACCTGCAGGTCGTCTGGGAGTTTCATTCCTTCAGGACAATCCTGTGTTACTGCAGGGCTTAAGGCTACATTGCACTTCAGTGCTCATACATGCTGGAGATTCCTTTGTGCTGAGAAAGGTGTCACTTGTCCCCTTTGAGTTGGCTAGGAAAGCAGAACTCATTGTACCGTCTGCTCCGTCTCAGTAAACGCCATCGGCAAGAGCCTAGATGCTCAATCCAGGAAGGAGGGGGTTACTTCTGTTATAACTTCTGCACCCTCCCTACATCTTGTACCTCTGCCAAGCCTGTGTGCTGCTGCAGGACTTGTCTTTGACCAGCCACGCACCAGAGTTCCTTGTCTCTTCATGTGGATGGCTGCAGTTGACTTAGATTTACTGTCTGTGCTTCCCCAACAGCGAGATCCCATTCTCTCGTGTGTAAACCATCTTAGGCATTTCTCTTCAAACTTAAAATTCACACTCATTACCTTGTGTGACGAGAGTGCTGTCCCATGGATTGCTCTCTGGCTATCCAATCTCACTTTCAGTCTTGGACGTCGGGTTGCTCTTGAGCTTCCTCCACGTGGCTATTCTAGCTTTGGGGCCCTGAATGCTCTTCTGCCCAGAGCCCTATCATCCATCTAAGTCTGAGTACAGACACTACCTCTGCCTTCGTGATTGTCCAAGTGTCCCTGGTATGACTGTTGTATTTGCAAAATATCCCAATTTTAGCTATGGTTTATAGTTTGTATGCTTATGCAAAAACATGCCTTCTCTGTGAGATTATAAACTCCGAGGGGTGAGGTCTGCCCCACTCCCCTCCCTCTGTCCCTCCCTCTCTTTACTTTAAATACAGAATGCACCACCTTACCTTGTTGAATGAAGACACAAACATACCTACCCTAGCTCCCTGCCCATGACGATATATGAATTTGCCTTGTATATGGAAAACACCAATGGTAGCCTTCCCTTATAAAGGCACGGCTACCTGACGAGCCGCTACGGTGTCTGCTCATAATCTTTGCATGTGTCTCTCTTTGCAGTTGAACTACAAAGTAGAGGGAGAGAAGCTGAAACATAAGTACACGATGGACCCTGAATTGCCTCAGTTTATTCAAGCCAAGGTTAATGCCATCAATATGAGCGATGTGAGTATCAGACCTGGTGTCAGCCTACTACTGCTTCTGTGGACACCCCTTTTCCAATTCTGGGTAACTCTTGCTCTGAGACATCAAGGAGAGCAAATGTAGACCATTTGAATACTCAGATGGGACATTTATACATCAGGGAACTAGAAGTCACCATAAAATTTTGCTTACTGTATGTTCTTTCTAACTAAGAGCTGTGACTTGCTAGTAGATGGTAAAAGTGTCCCATTTAAAAAACACACACACACACAAAGTATGGACAAGCCTGGGAACCATGGGTGCGTAATCTGCTACAACAATAAGTTGTACAATTTTCTTTCAACAGTTTATGAAAAGTTCTAGAAGAGTTCAGTTTTCTTCTGTAATTATTGGGACCTTTAAAGCAACTACTTATTAGGTGGTCTGGGCATGTAATTGGTTACTATTTTTAAAGCCCAAACTGTGAACCCAGGGTTATAACATGTCCCTGCACTATCAGGAAGGAGCATTGACACTGAAGCTGAAGAGTGAAGACGATGAGTGTAGCCTAGGCAACGCGGTGGGACACCATCTTAAAACAAACAGAAGCTTAATCTTAGTGATTCTTAACATCTTAGGTACTGTTTTGTCTTCTAAAAATGTGCAGGAATTTTGGTAATCATTTCTAATTGGTAATGCTTTTGGTCCATTTAAATTTTTTTCTCATAGTATAGCATTTAACAATGAAAGCTACAGGTATAGTACTGGGTCTGACTTTTTAAATTTTCAATAATAAATCTAACTTTGAAGTGCTTTATTGTGAAAAGGCTGTCAAAAAATATGAGTCTTACAGGAGAGATTAAAAATGCAGATATTTATTTTAAAAATGTTTTGTTACCCTACATTCAAAGCACCCCATTTCCATTGCTTTGTCATACAAACATAGAAATGTCATTGTTTAGTTGAGATTATGCGGTGTGTTGCTTTTTGGGTTTTTTGTTTTGTTGTTGTTGAATTGGCTTTGGTTTTTGTTTTGTTTTCTGAAACAGGGTCTTCCTGTATAGTCCAGGCAGGCCTTGAACCATCATCCTTTTACCTCCTCAGTGTTGGGGCCACTGGCCTCTATCTCCAGCCCCTACTATAGTTCACAGAAAGAATGTAACAGGCACACAGGCAATGACCCAGTCCCTAGCTGCAGGCTCTCTTAGTAGAATGGATATAGATGCCTTGTAAAAAATACCATAGAGTCTGTCCAGTTTCAATCTGTCCTTTAGCAGTGTCAAGTGATGACGCAGCCCTTTGTCTCTCACAGGCACATTACAAAGCTGACTGGAAGAAAACCCTGGCCAAGGGTTATGACCTGAGACCAGACGCCATTCCCATTGTTGCTGCCAAAAGTTCAAGGAACATTGCTAGTGATGTAAGGCAAACTCGGCATGTTTTGTAATCTGCACATTGTGCATAAAACCACGATCTGTAGAAGGAAACACATAAAAAGATTACACTATAAAATTATTGGCTTATATCCTAATCACCAATGGTGTTCTCCTATAACTTCATTGAAAATATTGTAAAACTGCATTACAAGGAAAATTTTACAGATACACTTTCTTTTTAACTGTGGAAAGTTTGGAAATTTTACTCGTTTCACTGTAAACTTAAAAGTTTTTTATTTATATTTTTCAAGAAACAGTCTCCATATACTAAAATATCACTAAATAAAGTCTCCAAACATTTTGAAGAATATACCGTTTTAATTTCACAATGTACTTATATAAGAAAAAAAGTCTAGTGAAACAAGAGAAACAGGGAAGAACTACAGGTTAAATAACAACATTTTGATTGTTTTTTAAACAAATTACATATTATTCACGAATTGACATAATTATTATAATAGAGCGTGAATTCATTTATTTTAAGTTCAGTGCTTTAATTTGTAGTAGAGCTTTTCTGAAATGGAGTCACAATTACATAAATACTTTTAAAAACGAGTATAAATTATTAATGGAAATGAGATAGAAATATATAACTGCTTAATAAGTAAGCTTTTCACACATGTAAAGAATGTGCTAATAAACAATCAAGATACAAATTGCAAATTATCATATTATTTATTCTCAGAACAAATGTTGTAGTCATCCATTAGAAATATTTTGCAAGTTGTGTATTAAAACGCTAAAAGTAGCTTAAGTATTTTGTAGGTTCAGACTGAACTTAGCTTTGCGTAGATTTTTAAACAAATTCAGTTCGTACCAAACTTCTATCTGCCCCTCTCTTCTGAACAGTGCAAATACAAGGAGGCCTACGAGAAAGCCAGAGGCAAGCAAATTGGCTTTCTCAGTCTCCAGGATGATCCTAAACTGGTTCACTACATGAATGTGGCCAAAATACAATCAGACCGTGAGTATAAGAAGGGATACGAGGCCAGCAAGACCCGGTACCACACGCCCCTGGATATGTTCAGTGTGACCGCAGCAAAGAAGTCTCAGGAAGTTGCGACCAACAGCAACTACCGACAGCCCTTCCACAACTACACCCTCCTGCCCGACGCCTTGAATGTGGAGCACTCCAGGAACGCCATGCAGATCCAGAGCGATGTACGTACCGGTTAGCAGCTGGTGTGGTCGGCTTTCCATTCCCGAGGGAGGGAGGGAGGGAGGGAGGGAGGGAGAAAGGGAGGGAGGAAAGAGCCAGAGTCATGAGTCACCTTCCTCTTGCACCTAACCCAGGCCATTGTTCTCCCCAGGGATTTGCAGAGTGGGAGTATTTCCTCCACATAGTTACATGTGGCCCATTCTTGCACACATCGTGTGTCTGCATGTCTTCGACCCACATACTATATATCCTGTGAAAGAATTAAGCTATGTAATATTCTTCCCAATGCAGTTTTTTTAAAGTTTCATCCTGGTTTTTTTGTTGTTGTTTGGTTTTTGGTTTTGTTTTCTATTTAGCCTTACCTGAGTCTCACTGTGTAGTACAGGCTGACCTTGAACCCACAATCCAGTCTTCGCCTCCTGAATGATAGGGTTATAAACACGTATCATCATGCCTAGCTAAGAAAATTAGTTTTTTAAGTGAATTGTTATGTTAAGATCTCCATAAATTTTTGTTTTGTTTTGTTTTGAGACAGGGTTTCTCTGTGTAGCCCTGCCTGTCCTGGAACTCACTCTGCAAACCAGACTGGCTACAAACTCACAAAGATCTGCCTGCCTCTGCCTCCCGAGTGCTAGGATCAAAGGCGTGAGCCACACCATGCCTGGCTACATGTTTTTTGTTTGTTTGTTTATTGTTGGTTTTAGGATTTCCAGTGTAAAACCACCATTACTGCAACCATTTTCTTCTAAAAGACTGTGATGGGTAAACACGGGGCATTCTCTCTCTCCTCAGTACCACCCCCTTTTCTTTTTGATACAAAGTCTTGTAGCCAAAGAAACCCAAAGTTTGCTTCTTTCTGAAATGGGATTTTCTTTCTTCGTGCTAAAGAATCTGTACAAATCTGACTTCACCAACTGGATGAAAGGGATCGGCTGGGTCCCCATAGACTCCTTGGAGGTGGAGAAGGCAAAGAAAGCTGGAGAGATTCTGAGTGAGAGGAAATACCGACAGCACCCGGAGAAGCTGAAGTTCACGTACTCCATGGACACCATGGAGCAGGCACTTAACAAAAGCAACAAGCTGACCATGGATAAGGTGAGAGCCCGTGGGCTAGCCTCAGCCCATGTCACCTAGCACCTTGATCTCATGCTCAGGGCACAGGGATCTGTAGTGTTGACGTGTGTGTGTGTGTCCATGTTTGTATATGAATGTGTGTATATGCATACACATATGCACGGGGGTTTTTTTTTTGAAGGATGTTAATAGATTTCACAATTTGACTGTCTTTAGATAGCTCTTCTCTATTGACTTTTAATGAGACAGAACTCCCAAAGCTCTGCATTGCTGTAAAATGGGGCAAGGCGGTGCTTGTGTCAGGAACAGGGCTCCCTTGTTGAACGATGATTTTTTTTTTTCTCTCATTAACGGACTTAACCCCTTCCACCATGGAGCTGCTTCTCCCTCTTGCTCCCATTATCACAAGCTCATGTGCCGGCTTTCTCATTACAGAGGTTGTACACCGAAAAGTGGAACAAAGACAAGACCACCATTCACGTCATGCCTGATACTCCAGACATCTTGCTCTCCAGAGTAAACCAGATCACCATGAGTGACGTATGTAAACCTGCAGCAAAGGGGGGGGGGGCGCGCAGGTGCTGAAGGGAGCTAATGCTTGTGGGGTCTCTATCATTTCCATGCCAGCCATCTTGGACTAGGGAGCCCTCTTGTAACTGAAGTAACAAGACACTCTTGCTTCTCTGGTTTTGGATTTAGAAACTATACAAGGCAGGCTGGGAAGAAGAGAAGAAGAAAGGCTATGACCTGAAGCCTGACGCCATCTCAATAAAGGCTGCCAAGGCCTCCAGAGACATTGCCAGTGACGTAAGTGCATCCACTGGAATGCCTTGAGGATTAGTGAAGGTGCAGACAAGCCAGGCTTAGGCCTGAGCAGGAGGTGGGATCAGCTCACCAGCTGGACACACTCTCCCGAGGCATTTCCCTTCACACAGGCCAGCTACCCACTAGCCAATTTTGCTCATTGTTCACTGTGAAAATGATGAGGTCATACTAAAATGAGTCATGCCAAGAGTACTTGAATCATGAGAGACAATTCTAAGTAAATATGTGTGATCTACATGCTTTACCTATGAGATCCATAGCCAGCTCTCAACCTAAGGACACACTAAGGAATTGCACTTATGGTCTTTTCTGTGCTTACACAGTGGGAGTCAGGAGGGAAGACACCGTTTCTGAAATTACTCTCCATGTGAAGCGTAGAACTGTTGCTTCCCAGCTTGGCTGCCCCCTCTCTGCCTCATTATAGGAATCTCTGCAGTTCTTTACCTACACAAAGCTAAGCGTGCCCAGTGAATCACATCTTAGTCTCTTGCTCGCACCGTGTATTATTTCAATGCCATTTTCCTTCTCTGCCCACAGTACAAGTACAAGCAAGCCTATGAGCAAGCCAAAGGGAAGCACATTGGCTTCCGCAGCCTGGAAGACGACCCCAAGCTGGTGCACTTCATGCAGGTGGCCAAGATGCAGTCAGACCGGGAGTACAAGAAGGGCTACGAGAAATCCAAGACATCCTTCCATACCCCAGTGGACATGTTCAGTGTGGTGGCAGCCAAGAAGTCTCAGGAAGTGGCCACCAACGCCAACTACAGGAACATAATCCACACCTACAACATGCTTCCTGATGCCATGAGCTTTGAGTTGGCCAAGAATATGATGCAGATTCAAAGTGATGTACGTGACAGTGATGGCCATTTGTGGACCCGTTACCTATATCATAAGTAGCTCATAAGTGACCATATGTAAAGACATTTCAAGAATCCATATGCAATTTTCTGAAAGGGCAATGTACTCATTCCCTTGGGCTGAATTCATCTCTTTTCATGAAATGAGATCTACTCTAGAAACTAAAATCTAATCAGAAACTATATCAGTGCTATAGTCACCATTGGCTTCTGAATTCAGCAACAGCAAATTCCTTTGGTTTTGAGAGAATCCACTGTAGCAAAGAAGATCAAATGTGTGAAAGGCTCTTGGTAGAAGGATGAAAGAGAAAGGCCAGCATGGTGGTATACATCTGTGATCTCAGTACTTGGGCAGCCCTGGCCCTTCTCACCCAACCAACTTCCCTCCTCTCCTGTCACTGCGATTGCCTCTGCTGCCAAGGTAATGTTGATGAGTTGAGGGATGAGGCAGCTTCAGGGACAAATGGAGGGAAGACAGTGAGATCCCAGAGCCTCTATCAGGTAATGTGCATAACAAAACCAAGACCCATCAGGCCAGGCCTAGATTTCCCACTGGAATAGGAACCTGGATGATGAGTTTTCATGGAGACAATGTCCAAGTGGAAGCAGCATCAGGGAGAAATGTCTCAGCAGAAAGGGAAACCCCACACAACTGTGCCGAGTGCTATCAGGTTCCTGGTAGGCGTTAGGAAATTGTAACAACAGTAGATGATCAAAGACTTGCTGCTGGAGAGAAAACTCTGATTTTAGGACTTTCCTATCAATGGAGGGAGCTGGACTAATACTGTGCAACGAGTCTGGAGATTGCAACCACATGGCAGATGAGTCCATTAAGTGGTTCTTTTTGGTTTTGTTTTGTTGGTTTTTGGAGACAGGGGTTTTTTTTCTGTATAGCCCTGGCTGTCCTAGACTCACTTTGTAGATCAGGCTGGCCCTCAAGCTCACAGAGATCCGCCTGCCTCTGCCTCCCAAGTGGTCAGATTTCAGGTGTGAGCCACCATTTAGTGGCTCTTAACACATTTTCTTTATGAAGCTGTCAAGGAAAACAAGTCACCAAGATATTTATTTTTAATTTCTCATGAGAAGAAATGGGAAAAAGACAAAATGTTGGGGTGAAATGGTTGGTGTTGAATATACTGCGAGTCAGAAACAAGTGGAAATGACAACATGTCCAACACACATTCCTGACTTGCAGCAAGCTTGAGTCCTTCTCACAACTGATGGGGTTGTTTTTTTTTTTTTGTTTTTTTGTTTTTTTGTTTTTTTGTTTTTTTTTTTTTTCCTCTCTGGTAGAATCAGTACAAGGCGGACTATGCTGACTTCATGAAGGGCATTGGGTGGCTCCCCCTCGGCTCTCTGGAAGCTGAGAAAAACAAGAAAGCCATGGAGATTGTTAGTGAGAAGAAGTACCGACAACACCCAGACACATTGAAGTACTCCACGCTGATGGACTCAATGAACATGGTTCTGGCCCAGAATAATGCAAAAATTATGAATAAAGTAAGTCTTGCAAGTGTGTGGTGTGCCGCATGCATCAAAGCGAATCCATTACATTTGATCTGTAGGTTGTGCTAACAGTTGGGAGAGATCTTTCTTGAGGTTTGATTTACTTAGAAATAAAGGTCCTGTAGACTATATAAAAAAGAAATTATCCTTAATTAGTAGTCCCCAAATGCTTAATGAATAGCCCACCTCACTGACATAACAAATGAGTGGTACTCTTTCTTTTTGGTTTGGTTTTGAGATAGGGCCTCAGGATGGCCTCAATTTTTCCATGGAAGCAAGGATGATGCTGGATTTCTGACCCTCCAGCCTTTCTGATCCTAAATGCCAGAAGTGTGGCCCCATGTTTGGTTTATGCAGTACAGGATCAAACCCAGTGCATGCTAGGCAAGCACTCTACTGACTGAGCTACAGCGACAGCCTGGAGTCTATGCAGTTGGAGGGTGCATCCTGCCTGTGTCAGGTGGGGATGCTGAGCCACAGAGTCCCTGTCAGAAGTGGGAGCTGTAGCCATACTCCCTGACATAATCACAGAGAAATCCTTCCTATATCTGTAGCTTTAGAATCAGGTCCTTCCCTGGGCGGTCCTGATAGCAATCGCCCCACTTCATTGCTTCCTTGTAGTTTTAATTATTTAGAAAGCCTTACTGGTTTGTTTTCTATGCAACTTACATATCTATAAGAACGGTGTCAAGACTGACAACCATACCAACCATGTTGATATGGATATCTGTTTTTTAAAGTTTAGATAAAATATTGCACTGGCCCTGGCTATATCATTGGATCACAACTTGAAATGCCTTTGATTAAGTAAAAATGTCATGTGAACCTTAACACTCAACAACTGTAGAAAAATGACAATTCTAACCGAGCAGGACACATTGACTTGGTGTCTCCCCTGGAGGCTGATTTGTGCACCTTTGAAAAAGGACCTGCCCAAAAGACAAAGCACGAGTCTCACTGTCCCTCTTTATTATTTAGAACCTAAGCTGTCACAAAGATGTACTTATCTTTTAAAATATTAAGCGAGATATTTTCAATCTGGCAGCACATAGGAATCTAAGGTAAGAGGCTCTGGAGACTAAAACCAGCCTGGGATGCACAGCATGAACCTGTTCTAAAACCCAAATCCTAACAAAAGTTAGGATTTTTTTCCTTCTAAAATTAGTGATGAAAATATTAGGCTAATGATAGATATTCTGAGGATCATAAGATAATAAATGCTGGTGTTGTACAGTTGAGGAAATTGAGCCCCAGGGAGGCAAGGTAACTTTCCAGCAGGATGCACAGAGAATCAGTGGCTGGCCTGGATGAGAAAGATTCCAATGACTAGCCACTGCCTTTCCACTAGAACGCTACCACACCTGTAAATCACAAGCTGCCTGCATGGAGTGTGTTATAGTCAAGTTTAATGTGAATAACTTAGCCCCCTCTAGCACTGTCATGTATTCAGGCCCTCGATGGCCTTGTTCAGCTTGGGGCTACCACAATGGTTTATGCAAAACATTTTCATCATCACGGAAAATTCTACTGGATAACACTGGGCTAAATGTAGCCAATTCTCCACATGGGGAGGAGAGACTGCCTCTGACAAGAACTCTGGAGCCCTCAATCTGATCACTGCCCCCTGAGAGAGAGGCCCAATGGGTACACAGAGGAAGGGGATGCAGGCTCTCCAGATGAGACATAATTGGCTGTGAACAGACGGTGGAGGAGGAGGACCCCACGTGTCAGAAGTCTAGGGGAGGGGAATAGAACAGAAATGGAGGATGAGTGGCGACAGGAAGATAAGAGCAAGGGAATTACAATCTGGATGTAATGTGAATAAAATATAATAATAAAAAAATTTTTTAAAAACTACTAGGCTAAGACAGAGACCAGCCACAGACAACACACCAGAGCGGTGCCATTCACCATGTCTGTGGGGGAGTTTATATTAATGTGAAGTTTTAATCAATATTTGTGAAAACAGAAAATGGGGATGCTCCTTGTCCTACTGAAATCTTCGTGTGTGCCCCCCCCCACACACACACATGTGTTCCTTGCAGGTTAGGGTTTCTGAAGAGAAGCTAATATGGAATTAGAGGCTTGCAGTATTTTTTTTTTTTTTAAGGGATAGTACCTGTAGGAGAGAGGACTGTTCAGAGGGAGAAACTGGACTATAAGGCAGGTTCAGCAAGGCCTTGGCCAATGCAGCTGACCATGAGAATCCATCTGCCAGAAGCTGCTCCTTCCTAGACTAGAAATGTGTTTCCAGCATTGTTTCTGCAGTAGAAACGGACTGGAAGCTACAGATGAGTGTCTATCCATGGAGAACTGCTTAAGCTGGGTGTACCATGCATCTGCAGCTTCCTACACAGAGTAAATTATTTTCAGAAGGTTCCAAGAGGTCTAACCCATATTTTGTAGTAAAAGCAAACTGTATAACATCATATGTTGTGTGATTTTTTTTTTAATGGTATGCTTAGAAAATTCCAGAAGGAGCCAGGTATGATGGCACATACCTTTAATCCCAGCACTCAGGGAGGCAGAGGCAGGCAGATCTCTATCAATTTGAGGCCAGTCTGGTCTATAAGTTGAGTCCAGGACAGCCAAGGCTACACAGAGAAACCCTGTCTTGAAAAACAAAAGTCTAGGCAGGAGAATCCACCTCTAGGCTTAAGACGAAGGGATGGGGGCATTTTGACCTTTTGTCTTGCACTTTCTCCACCATGTTTTTCATTTTGAAAGACATGTAAAAAGTGGCACCTGTGTACACATGATGATGCGCTTGTGTAAAATGACATCTTTTTATAATTTTTAAACACTTTCTTATACTTCCCCTCCCCCCCAGAATCTCTACAAACAAGCATGGGAAGCCGACAAGACCAAAATCCATATCATGCCTGACATCCCCGAGATTGTTTTGGCAAAAGCAAATGCAATTAATATGAGTGATGTAAGTATAAGCCCTCCGTTTCCATCCTTTCTTTTAGCTTGTTCACACCAATAATAGAAAACCAACTCGCCTACGTCGCTTAGCTTATGAGAATGAACATTTAAAAGCTGATGGACTGATGTCTTTTACTGAGGACAAATGAGCATCCTTCCCTCCGATCTTTGCTAATTTGGAGCTGGGCTGTCAGCGGAGGCTGGGACAGCAGTTAAAGTTTTGAAAAACTACTGGATTTTATTCTGGGGCAGGTGCTCCTTGAGCTAAGAGACCAGGCAGAAAGAGAAAGGCCTGGGGCCATGCTTCAGAGATGGTCCTAATGAAGGTTAAAACCGTAGAAAGAGAAGACGGATATTTTAAACAAAGTGGAACAAGTCCTACAATAAGGAATGTGGAACTCTCGTTAGAAAATGCATTTAATACTTAACTTCACTTCCTTCTCTCCCTGGCTATGATTTGCTGGGAATCCTCTAAGCTTTGCTGCTGCTGCTGTGGTTTTCTTTCTTTCTTTGAATTCCACAGAGATCTGGAATTGCTAGCACATTTTATTTGGCTGTGGAATTCACACAACAATTTTTATAAGTAAAGCTAAGATGCCCTTTTGGCATGTGAAGATGGCTGCTTTGTAGTCATTCTTTGCCTCTTATTTGATAAAAATAAACCAGTAAGAGTCCGCTGGACTCTGACGTCCTCACAGTATATTTACGGCCTCATGGAGACCAGAACATTTCCTTTTTGTAGTGATATACTAAAAACACATCTGAGCTTAGATAGTTGTTTTTGCCTTTCTCCCCCACACAGTGATGTTACTTAGAACATCCAACCACTGAACCACCTATAACAGATCTGCCCGACAGTCTTGGTGTGCAATGAGTCAGCCTTCTAGAATAAAGCCATTTTTTTCCTGTTGCCCCATCTTCTCTTTACAGAAACTCTATAAACTGTCGCTGGAAGAATCTAAAAAGAAAGGCTATGACCTCAGAACGGATGCGATTCCTATCAAAGCTGCCAAAGCATCAAGAGATATTGCGAGTGACGTAAGTGGGAAAGGGTGGCCGGCAGGCAAGCAGAGCAGTGCAGCCGCGAACACAGAGAGAATGAAAAACATGCCCGATCCTGTGCCTGAGAACAGTAGACTTCCTGTGTCCCACAAACGCTTTTTGGCAATGCTTGTGTGTCTTCTTTGGCGCTTCTAGAAAACACAGACGCAACAGAACGCCCGCCATTTAGTGCCTTCACAGGCCTCAGCCTCCCACCTCAGGAGGTCTAGATGAACTCTCTGCTTCTTGGCGCCTGAATTCCCAGCAGCATGCTTCATGCAGTGCAGCAAGGGTTTTGATCACTGGTGCTGCCAATGGCCGCTCTTAAACAACGAGAAAACTTTCCATCTAGTTGTTAAACCGTCAGTGGCTTGGCATCAGCTGTGGTGGGTGGGCTGGCACCACAGAAATGGATGAACCCTGTGAGCTAGGGCTCCCCACGCCCCCAAGAAAGCTGGTGTACCAGGCCAACACTCATATGAAACTTGATCTGGGCCCCAGAAATCTGCTCTCAGAAGTGTTTCATAGTGTAGAATGATGAGGAGCACAGGGCAAAGCTCTCCTTGCTGGCTACGTTGTTCCCAGCTGTACTGTCCTCTTTCTCCCTTGTCCTGCATCTTCCCTTCCCGTAGAGCTCCTCGCCATCCCTCCATTGCTAAGAATTCCAGGTTCTTCCTGTAGAATACTGGAGTCTCTTCCCTTTCCTCCCCCCACCCCCTTGTCCCATAACAGCCACATAACCCTATGAACAGAAGCAGTGGCGTTGCTCACTATCTCCCCCTATGGAAGCTAGGTGGGAATAGCAACATTTCTCCTTTAAAAAAAATATATAGTTTATTAATCTATTCATATTACATCTCAATGGTTATCCCATCCCTTGTATCCTCCCATTCCTCCCTCCATCCCACTTCCCCCTTACTCCCTTTTCCTATGACTGTGACTTAGGGGGACCTCTTCCCCCTGTATATGCTCATAGATCTCCTTTGTTTTGTCAGTTTGGAGAGAAAAAAAAATCCTCCAGGATACAAAGCTGCTCTAAAATTAGTTCTGTCCTTGCACTAATATTTCAGCAGTAAGGGACTGGCTGGTTTATTCCATTGGGCTGCTTGTTTTTTCTCTTGTTTGCTGTGATCTTCCCGTAACAGCAGAGTGTGTGCACCAATCACTGTGGCCCAGGATGATGTGCACTCACTGTGGCCCAGGATGATATGCACTCCATTTTCATTCACCTGAGGCACTCACTCAGCGTGTAGTCGCATATAAAATAAGGACTGGGCTAAGAACTCTGCTGCCAGGTTCCACAGGCCAATGTCAGAAATGTGCTCTGTCCACAGTGGAACTGTATACAAGTACTGACTATATGAAATTCAGAATATTGACACTAGAATGATCTTTTTAGTTAAGGAAATTGTTCTTCATATTAATTCATATTCCCTTCACAGTATAAATACAAGCACAATTATGAAAAGGAGAAAGGAAAAATGGTTGGTTTTCGCAGTCTTGAGGATGATCCCAAATTAGTCCACTCCATGCATGTGGCTAAGATGCAGTCGGATCGAGAATACAAGAAAAACTATGAAAAGACGAAGACCAGCTACCATACTCCTGCCGACATGCTGAGCGTCACGGCCGCCAAGGACGCGCAAGCCAACATCACCAACACTAACTACAAGCGCCTCATTCATAAGTACATTCTCCTCCCCGATGCGATGAACATTGAGCTGACCCGGAATATGAATCACATCCAGAGTGATGTAAGAGAGTCTTCAGATGACGGTGGGCAGGCCCATCCCGGGGGGCGGGCCCATACCGGGGGGCGGGCCCATCCCTGGGGGGTGGGCTCATGGGGGGCGGACTGCGGGGCATCGCAGTCTTAGGTACCACAGCCTGTGTTTTAGTTGAAGAAGTGAAGTCAAGTCTGTCTCTTTCTTTATAGAACGAATATAAGCAAGACTACAAGGAGTGGTACAGAGGGCTCGGCTGGAGCCCAGCTGGCTCCCTGGAGGTGGAGAAGGCCAAGAAAGCAACTGAATATGCCAGCGATCAGAAGTACCGCCAGCATCCTAGCAACTTCCAGTTTAAAAAGTTGACCGACTCCATGGACATGGTGCTGGCAAAGCAGAACGCTCACACCATGAATAAGGTAGAGAGAACGGTGCTCTTCCTTCCTCCCAATCAAGGAAAGGCCAAAAATCTGTGCCCCTTACTCAGGGAGTTAAACTCAGGTTCTGCATGCCTAGGAAAATGGCAAATGATTACAGAGCACTGACCTGTGATATTTCAGTGTCCATCTCTTACAGTGTCTTACAGTGTCTTCCTTATCATCTAGCTGAGTTAGAAATTGCTTAGATTGCCGGGTGTGGTGACACATGCCTTTAATCCCAGCACTCGGGAGGCAGAGGCAGGTGGATCGCTGTGAGTTCGAGGCCAGCCTGGTCTGCAAAGTGAGTCTGGTACAGCCAAGGCTACACAGAGAAACCCTATCTCAAAAAACCAAAAAAAAAAAAAAAAAAAAAAGAAAAAGAAGAGGAAAAAAGAAAAAGAAATTGCTTAGATTTTTAAATGCATATAACCTAAGTACTTTCATTCTATTCTAAAGATGGAAAAGATGCAAAATATTATTTTCCAAACCTGACATTAAAGCCAGGTGTGACAGCACACACCTGTACCCTAGCAGTTAGAAGGCTGGGCAGGATGATGGGAAGTTCAAGGTAGTAGATAGAATATATGTATATGCAATGTATACGTATACGTATATGTAATGTATATATATATATGTATACGTATATGTAATGTATGTATATATATAACGAGAGTCTTTTTTTTAAAGGATAGTTTAAACTAAATGCATTCAAATATTCTGCTTATTTTCTTTCCTATTTATTCTTATCCATTATTCAGACTTAAACTATCTCTTCTTGTGCTTCCTAGCATTTATACACCGTTGACTGGAATAAAGATAAAACCAAGATTCATGTGATGCCTGATACTCCAGACATTCTGCAAGCCAAGCAGAACCAGTCACTTTACAGTCAGGTAAAGAAGGCATGCACATCAATGATGTATTTTGTCTCAAAACTTAGTTCTAAACTGATGAAATAGGCCAGGCAGTGATGGTGCACACCTTTGATCCCAGCACTTAGGAGGCAGAGGCAGGCAGATCTCTGAGTTCGAGGCCAACCTGGTCTACAGAGTGAGTCCAGGACAGCCAGGGCTACACAGAGAAACCCTGTCTCAGGAAACAAACAAAACAAAACAAAACAAAAAAAGCCCAACAACAACAACAAAAACAAAAGGCCCCTGACATAATAGAAAATAACCGCTGTAAATGCTGGAGCAACAGGAGTGAACCAAGCTCTTCCTCCTAGAAAGCTTTCAAGATATTGTTAGGAGCAAGGGCCTCAGCTGTCTGCCCCGGGGAGGCAGGAGCTGCATCTGTTCTCTCTCTCTCTCTCTGCTCATTGTGCTTGATGCAAAACAGAGTTGCCATAAATAATTATTGAAACATAAAATTACTTCAAACAGATGTGTGATGTAAGTGTGGCTTTGGCATCTGTGCATTGCTTGATACTAGACTAACCACCTACTCTGAAGTCTGATTCCTTCACTACTAAAGTCAGGACCATAAAAGTACCTGTGACATTGGATTGCCATGAGGAACCAATGAGAATCTCCATACGGTGTACAGCACAGTACCCTGTATATAGAATGTGCTAGATGACCATTGCACTTTGGTGACTTTTTACATACCCCCCAACAAATTGGACTAGAACAGCTAGCTCATATATTGCAATTTACAAAGGCCTTTATTACTGTTGCCATGTAGACAAATGATTGAAATTGTGTGATATCATTTTCTTTCTTTCTTTTTTTTATTATCTTAATGTCGATATTTAAAACAGTGCTCCAAGCCTGTTTGTTAACAACAGGACAAAAGGCACCTTATAAACCTGATAGGACCAGATTGTTGTTAAATAGTAGATGATGCCCTCAAATGCACCATCACCCCAAAATGGAACCAAAACCAGTGCTAGATCTCATGACACTATGCTGGTGCTGAGTCTGTGCTTAGCAAGCCACCTGGTTGGTGTTATGTGTTCAGAGGCAAGAGAGGTGATCATAGGGCTCTGCATCCACTCTCTGTGCAGTCTTTGGCTTGTCTGTGGTTTTAATATAGAAAGAAGAGTGCTAAAGAGTCTCTTTGCTTTTCAGAAATCCTATAGACTGGGTTGGGAGGAGGCTCTGAAGAAAGGCTACGATCTCCCTGTAGACGCGATTTCTGTCCAGCTGGCCAAGACATCAAGGGACATCGCTAGTGACGTAAGTGCTGCTGTGGGTAGAAGAATGTGTTTTCAGCTGGGCTGGTGATGTAATGTTGATTACTTTTGAAATGTACTTCTGGTTTTTTTGTTTTGTTGTGTTTTGATTTTTTGAGACAGGGCTTCTCTGGGTAGCCTTGCCTATCCTGGACTAGCCTTGGAGACCAGGCTGGCCTTGAACTCACAGCAATCCGCCTACCTCTGCCTCCCGTGTGCTGGGATTAAAGACGTGTGCCACCACGCCCGGCTTGTACTTTTGTTTCTTTATCTCTTTCTACCCTGTTTACTAAGAATCGTCTCCCCAGGCCCCAAACATCCAAGGGGCTTTTCCAGTCACCCAGTAGCCAGAGAACCTCTAAGACCCATTACAATAAGGTGCTGTTCCAGATATTACAATGAAAGTAGACATTGTGGGAGTTTTATGCCTTGCCTAAAATTAATATTCCTGTTTTTTTATTTGTCTATTTTAGACAACTTCAGGCCAGATGATAAATCAACTTTAGCAAGCTGAGGTTAATAGTTTTTAGCCATCAGTCATTTTAATTTAGCCCTTCCTTGCACTCACATAATTATAATAATAAGTTAGCTGTAGGCACTGAAAATTCAGAAAGGCTCTCTTTACAGTCTAAAGATCTGGTTAGTAACAAAATGCCATGTGTGCTCCAAAGGGCGGATTCCTCATATGACTGGAAAAGTTGGAACTTTTGGTGACACCTTACATATGGTCCCTGTATTTACAACATTTTTTAAAAATTATATTTCACTTGCATATAAATAAATATTTCATTTGATAATCTCAAAAACTAACTAGAAGAAACTGAAATCATCTTGGAAGGGTGGCATGGCTCTGTGGGTAAAGGAGTTTGCAGACAAGCCTGAAGACCCGAGTTCAATCCCTGAAGCCCACATGATGGAAGGAGAGAACTGACTTCCATAAGTTGTCTTCTGGCCTCCACACATGAACCGTGGCGTTCATGTGCCCACACATGCACACAAGTAAATAAATAAATATAATAAAATTAACTTATGGGGGTTGGTTTATTATGACAGTGACTGCTGCCAAAACTGACCACCTGAGTTTGGTCCTAGAGATCCATTTGATAGAAGTAAGAAAATGACTCCCACAAGTTATCCTCTGACCTCTGTGTGCCCTGTGACAGAAGCACATTAAGTCTCTCTCCTCCTTTGTTTCTCTCTGTCTCTCTGTCTCTCACGTGTGTGTTTTAATTTTTTATAGTTATAAAAAATGTCAAAGAATCCTTATTTTAGAGAATGAATTACCAAACTTTCATAGGGACACACACATCATCTTAAAAACCTCAACATAAACAATGATTTGCAAGCTGGGCATTGGCTCTTGCCTTTGATCCTAGTACTCAGGAGACAGAGGCAGGCAGATGTCTGTTGCGTTTGAGGCCGGCTGTCTATATGAGTCTTAGCGCAGCCCAGAGCTACATAGTGACACCCTATCTCAAAGCAAAAAGCAAACCCAACCACAAGATTTGCTTCTACATATAGGCCAAAGTAGAAGGGGAGAAAGAGAGACAGAAAAACAGAATCTGACAAGAAATTCAAACAACACAGGGGGAAGCGCTATGTAATTTAATTGTGGCCCTCCAAAAATACCAGGAAATTAACTCGGACTCTCTGGCTTTCGGATCAAGACTCATTAAGTTGAACTGAAAAAATGATGAGCCTACATGATAAAGCAGACACATTTTCATTTAGTGTCATGTGCTAATGATACTATAAAAACCGAAGGGGCATCCAGAATTTCCAAGCAACCCCGTGGCCACCAGTTCCTCATTGCTTTCCTTACAAACCCACTTGAAACTTCACAGTTAAATCAGCTACTTGTGACCTTTCCCACGACAGAAAGAAATTGTGTTCCCTCTCGGCTTCAAATGGTTCTAATATCTGTAACATTTCATAAAATCAGAGGTACATTTGAAGTGGGTAATGTAGTAAGTTACGCTAATGGAAATTGGAATTAGGAGATAGAAAGGTGGTTTAGTTCAAATCTCTGGCCGGACATCCTGCCTTTCCTCATGCGTGGCATGGAGGGAGGATGCTATTTGCATCCTCGGGTATCACAAGCAGAGGACTTCCGTGATCTGCGGAGTGCCTGTGTTCTTGGTTGGCTTGGGCCCAGCTGTTATCAGACTTCTTTTTGCTTTTATGTGGTATTTCATAATCAGCACTAAGTCTGTGTTCTGGAGTATCATAAAGTAGCTTATCTGTTCTTCTACGTGACATTCATTCAAGCATCCCAGTATCCTTATTGTCCTTTGGTTTTAGTTTTATAGCTACATTTAACCTTCTATTAGCAGTTCATTCTATTTGTGATTTGTTTTGTTTTGTCATCTTCAAATAGGGCGTCAAATTTTACCGTTTTGTTGGTGCAGGAGCTCAGGCCAGCTTAAATGAGCTCCTGGTATGTGTTTATCTGTGCTCCATACAGAGTTAATGGCTCTGCTTTTTTTTTTTTTTTTTTTTTTTTTTTATAAGCTATTTTGTCAGGCTGTGCTGGGTAGCTTTTGTATCACTATGACCCAGAACACCACACAGAAAGAAGCAAGCAAAGACAAAGTGTTTTGATTCACAGTTTCTAAGGCTTTTATCCATCCTGGCAAAGAAGGCATGGAGAGCACCTCAGTATACATCACTCTAAGCCAGAAATCTGAAGATCGGAAAGCTGACACTCATGCGGCTTTCGCCTTTTCCCTTTTCCTTCAGGCCAAGCCCCTGGTTCATGGGATTGCAATCCATGTGCAGAGTGGATCTTTTTCCTTCTGGAAAAGCCCTTACAGACACACCCAGCGGTGTGCCTTCAGCCTGTAGATGAGTCTATATCCAAGCAAGTCAAGAAGGCAGATCAACCAGTATGAGGATATAGTCAGCTTACAGTCACAATTGTTTAAGTGTGTGTAATCTGAGGGAGCAGAGCCTATATCTGAGTTCTGGTCTGCGTTTAGTGCTTTACATTAAGCAGCTGTCATTCACTTGTTGGCAATGCTGTTGTCTTTTAGTAGTAATGCCTTTTCCCCCAGCTACATCTTTCTGGATTTTACATTTGTTATCTTAAATTTGCATAGTTGTTTTTGTTTTTGTTTTTTACCTACTTGACAAGTTGTTGAGCCTTTGTGGAATTTTGCTTCTAACTAAAATAACAAGATAGTCCTATCTGTGCCCATAAGACGTAAGTTCCAGTCTAGACAAAGCTATGTAATGTAATCATATGAAAACCCTGTGGTCTACATTTTTAGCTTGCTCACCCAATCGTACATCTTCACCACTCTTTCTGTGTCATCCAGCCCTTATTTTCCTCATAAACATGTAACAAGCATTTTGCTAAATGTTTTCCTGAAGACAGACAACAACACCTTTAGGTGGAACAGATTTCTCCACTACGTTATATTTCTTGGATAGATATGATTAAACAGGGCATACATATGGAAGAAAACATTTCCTGTTAGGTTAGCTCTGAATCCATTCTTTTACATCTGGCTTTTTGGGGGGAAGGGAAGTATAACAACAATGCAAGTTGAGTTTAACTTAGCTTTTGTTTATGTTATTAAAAAAAAGACTGTGTTTCCTGATTTCAGTTTAAATATAAACAAGGCTACCGGAAACAACTGGGACACCATATTGGATTCCAGAGTGTACAAGATGACCCAAAGCTTGTGCTATCAATGAATGTAGCCAAAATGCAGAGTGACAGAGAGTACAAGAAAGACTTTGAGAAGTGGAAAACCAAATACACCAGCCCTGTGGACATGCTGGGCGTGGTGTTGGCCAAAAAGTGCCAGGCCTTGGTCAGTGATGCGGATTACAGGAACTATTTACACCAGTGGACGTGCCTGCCGGATCAGAATGACGTCATCCAAGCTAAAAAAGTCTACGAGTTGCAAAGCGAGGTCAGTGTCTCTCAAACTAGGTAGGTTAAAATGATTCCACATGTTAATAGCTATTTGTATGGGGGAGAAAATCAGAGATTGGAAAGAGGAATTGTCACTGACCACCTTAGACATACTTGTCTGTCATGTGATATAACAGCCATGGTGAAGGTGAAGATGGGATTTTGATGGCTTGTTTTATCTTTTGCTAGAACATGTATAAAGCTGACCTTGAGTGGCTGAGAGGCATAGGATGGAGTCCCTTGGGTTCTTTGGAAGCAGAAAAGAACAAGCGAGCTTCGGAAATCATCAGTGAGAAGAAATACCGTCAACCTCCAGACAGAAATAAGTTCACCAGCATCCCTGATGCCATGGACATAGTTCTGGCAAAAACAAATGCCAAAAACAGGAGCGATGTGAGTATTTCTTTAGAAATGGATGGAATCAGTTATAACCTGTCATTTAGGAACATTCACTTAGCGAATGATTAGAACACGGACATCACCTCATCTCGTTTAGTACAACATAATGTTTTATATTGGTTTGATCTATCTGAATTGTCAACCACTTTACACTAAATAATTAAATGCAGTTTATTGCCAATCTTAGTTCAACCAAGTTTCCTTACTTAGCAAAATATAATAAAAATTGTTGAATGTGGTTTTTTTTTTTTTCTTTGAAACCTAAATATATTAAGGACCTACATATTTTTTAACTGGAACAGAGCGAAGGAAAGGGAGCAATTCTGAGAGCCTGACACAGTGGAAATGTTACAAAGAAACAGATTTGGGGTTGTTGTTGTTTGCCACAGAGCCACACCTCCCTTAAAAGGTTTTATTTTCTGATGATAGTTGCCGAGCATGCATGAGGCCCGAGGTTCAATTCTCAGTACCACAAAAGTATACTTGTTTTAAAGACAAAATGATCACGATGCATTTAGTCTAGCTGGATCAAGATCATGTGTGTTCCATGGCATAGTGAGTATATATTCTGCCTTTAGTGTTCCCCACTAGCGCAGACACCAGTGCTTGGCGTAGAGTAGGGACTTAACAAGTACCGATAGGATGAGGTAAGCAAAAGCAGCTATGTGCAATGTTTTTATACAGACAAGAGGTAGACACTGTTGCTACTCAGCCTAAGCTTGAACATTGTCAATGCACACATCAGTGCTTACCTGATACATAAAGCTCTATTTTACAGCTGATAGCCATGGCTCCTCTCCTCCTAACCAAACACAGACAGCCATTTTGTTTTCCAAAAGCTGTAGCAGTTGCAATCCTGCCAGCCTCTTCCTGTCTCAATCTCCATTTCTTCTCTTTTTGTCTTTGTGATACACTTTGGCTACAAAAGGTGGACGAACAAGCAAGCATATTTTAGGTTTTGTTTTGTTTTGTTTTTCTCTAGAACATTGTCCCTTTCTTAGAATCTAAATTTCTTTGAGAAAAAAGAAAGGAAGGAAGGAAGGAAGAAAAGAAAGAAAGAAAGAAAAGCTCTGAACCAAGAAGATAAGGGAAAAGACTAGACTGTAAAGCTGACCAGTTCGTGTCATAATTGCAGGGATGCTGAGCAACTGTGAGCAAGTCTGTGAGGGCTTTGCACACTCAGGCACAAGCCAGACCAGCTAGGGTCCTTGAGTATCTTATTTTGAATGTACTGGCCTAACTAGTATTGGCATTCATTGTGCATTCTGTAGGATCAAGTTGGCATTTAATATCGAGGATATCATCTAGTTTCGTGGTTCTCTTCTGGAACGCTTTGCCCCCTGGCAGAAATTTTACAGTACCTAGAAGGCTTTTTGCCCTTTGCTTGCCCAACTTGGAGGTGGTGTGCTGCTGGCCTCTAGTGGCTAGGAAGCAGGCATGGCTACTAAAAATCCCATAAGACTTAAGACTGTTCCGTACAACCAAGAACCTCCCAGTGTGTAACACCAACATTATAAGCGTTCTTACCAGAAAGATTGTTAAAGAACTTGAGTTTACATATATTAATACCAATGAGCCTTTCTTCAGCTTAGTCCTGAAGGCCTAATTAACTTCTCTGTACCTTCTGCATGATAGGAAGCGTATTCATACATTACAAAAGTAGCAGCCCTTTGAATGCCCCAGACCATATATCTTAAAGGGAACTTGGCAAATCTAAGGAATTAATGAATTGTTGAAAATGTTTATACTGGAGAGATGGCTGGCGAGATGGTTCAATGAGCCTTGGAGCCCACGTGGTGAATGAGAAACCACTCCTGTATGTTGTCCTTTTGCCTCCCATGTGCAAGCCACAGTACCTGGACCCTACACACACACACACACACACACACACACACACACACACACACACACACACACACACACACACACAATGTTAGAAAATAAAAAGGTACTCTGTTTTACTACAAATACCCTTTGTACTAAAAGGAAAGTATTCCCCCTAGCTGTCTATGAAATCTGAGGTCACCATTGCATTTGACTCTGGACTATTTTCCTGCTGTCTCTCTGTCACCTTGTATTTTCAGAGTGTCCTCGGGATGATTTACATCATGTATTTTCTTTTTGGGGGTGGAGCGGGGGCTAGGGTGGGGTTTGAGACAGGGTTTGTCTGTGTAACAACCCTAACTGTCCTAGACTCACTTTGTAGACCAGTGGACTTGAACTCACAGAGATCTACCTGCCTCTGTCTCCCAAGTGCTGGGATTAAAGGCATGTGTCACAACACCCAGCTTCAAGAGGAAGACACATACCGTGCCCTTCTTGGGCCTCTGAAGAGATGGCCCAGGACATCAAATTGTCCTGTTGCTGATTGTTTGAACTTTTATCAGTTGCTTAAAGTGATATTGCCAGATTCTTCTATTGTTGAGTTAATCATTTTATCCTTTGAAAAAATTTAAAGACAGAGTCTCAGTAAGTATCCCTGGGTGACCTTGAACTCATGGAGATGCCTGCCTCTGCCTCTCAGGTGCTGGAATCAAAGGCATGCATTGCACTACCTCATTTCACAAATTATCATCAAATGCACCAGGAGCAGGGCTCAAAACTTGTAATTGACAAATTTGTTGTTAATAAAGCTTGATACTATATAAATATCCTATTTTTCAAACTTTCACTTTTAGTAAATTGCTGAGATTTTTTAAATTTGGGTTCCTATGGTCTTCTGTTGAAGAGAGATTTGAAGATGGATTTAGCACGTTCAAGAGATTTTTTTTAAATTTTCTAAACTTCTTTTTGGAAATCCCAAATTCTCCATCAGTTTACTTGTCCTCCAAAATAATTTAAATAGTAAACCAAATGAAAACTAAGACTCTCTGGTTCCTAGGCATAATTTGAAAAGATCATCTTTAGATAAGGCAAATTAAGCACTAAGGGAGATTTTGATGGCCTAAAAATTGGAAAATACTATTCTGTTTGATAGAAACAATAAAGCTTTTATTTCATTATTGATTTCTATAGACAGTAGTATCTGTAACTACCAAAAGGTCGTCCATAATCTCTATTCACATAAGAAAAGTCTGTCTATTCTCTGCTTGTATTGTCATCTTGTTAGCAATTATAATGGTCAATGCATGTGAACTTAATAAATCCCATCTGAAGCCAACAGTTATGTTTGAACCTGATGATACCACTGATAAAATTGTTATTTCTCGTTTTAGAGACTTTACAGAGAAGCTTGGGACAAGGACAAGACTCAGATCCACATTATGCCGGACACTCCTGACATCATTCTGGCTAAGGCCAACCTAATCAATACAAGTGACGTGAGTTTCCAAATGCAGTGTGCCTTTTCAGAAAGTTCTGCTAATCACTTCTAAGTCAGTGAAGTTGTCTGAAAGTTCTTTTGAATTCCCAAGTCATTTTAATTAGCAGACTATGAACTACTCCGATTCCTATTTGGTAGGGATTTTTGCACACCCAGTGTTGGTGCTCCCTAGCTCAAGCAACATTAGAGCACAGGTTACTCTATTTTTGCATTTCTTTATTACATTAATTATCATAATTAAATATTTATATCACTCTCACTCTTTCCTCTGTGGGAAGAAACAAGTCTTACTGGATCCGAATTGTTTACAATATTTTGTGCTCTATAAGTAGATTCTAAGTGAAATTTTGAACAAATAAATAAGCAATCTATTGGAGGAGATTTTTCCTTTGCTGTCAAATGTTAATCCTTCAAATGTATGGATATAAAAATTAAATATATAAAGCAGAAATTCTGAACCCCAATAGAGTGATTTTTAATGTTAAAGAATACATGAGGGTAATATTACAAATACTAAAATATGAACAAAAGTCTAACATCAATCAATAGGCAATGGGATTCTAGGTGAAAAATACATTTGAATATATTCTGAATTATTCAGTTATGTCACAACCTGAATGAGCAAATTATAGACACTACAGTTTTAAAATTCGGTGAAGTCTTCTTTTAATTACACAGGACCATCTTACTTCCAGAGCTCAGTCTGCCTTTCAGTGGCCCTGTGGAATGAGGTAGACACTGACCCCTGATGCACTAGCTCCACGAAGGGAGTAAAACTGAAAGGCTTTCTCTTCTCTACAGCAACCTCTAATGAAACACAGCATTAACTGGAAAATACCACCAAAATGACCATTCATTTCTCTGTCAGTTGGCTTCTGCTGCACTCTCTAAAGTACTTGGGAAGAGCTGGCATTTAATTTTGTGTCTTTGGTAATCAGAGCACTTTTAAATTTACAACAGGATCATTAGCAATTCGTAGACATAATATCAATTGCAGTGGAGTGGGGCAGAGCACAGACGGCTCTCATGGACTCTTCAAGTATGCAGTGCATTGGCTTCACTGCTCTGCTTACTCATTCTACTCTTTCTGGGGAATGGTTTTCCCGAAGCGACTGTCTTCCTCTCTCAACAGAAACTCTACAGGATGGGTTATGAGGAACTGAAGAAAAAAGGTTACGATCTCCCTGTCGACGCCATTCCGATCAAAGCAGCGAAAGCATCGCGGGAGATTGCCAGCGAAGTAAGATGGCGTGCTGGAAATAGTGATTTGATTGTAATGAGTGTAATTTTAAATTGAGCAAAAAATAATCTACGGGATCACAAATTAAAACAGTGATGGTCCTAGACATGCAGTGCAGGATAAGGATAAGACCCAGGGTCAGTTTACTATGTATATGATTCGTTCAGTATCATAATGACTGAGTTCACCCAGAAGCAAAAAGAGTTAAGTGGTATGTACTCACTTATATCGAAACACTAGCCCAAGGGGCATGTCCCATGAAAGTCTTCAGGGTCAGAGGGGAGGACATCCTATTGGGACTTTAGGTGAGAGAAGCATGGGAGAATGCGGAAATAGAAGGATCCAGAGGGTCCTAGAAACCTACAAGAAGAACATTATGATGGGAAGATCTGGGCTCAGGGGTCCTGCTTAAACTACAATACCAGCCAAAGACAATACAGACAGTAAACTTCGAACCACTACCCAAATCTAGCCAAGGGGCAGGATATTCTCCACAATTGAGTGGAGAGTGGGGACTGACTTTCATGCAAACTCTAGTGCCCCATTTTTGACCACGTCCCCTTGATGGGGAGGCCTAGTGGCACTCAGAGGAAGGATAGCAGGCTACCAAGAAGAGACTTGATGCCCTATGAGCATATCCAGGGGGAGATCCCCCTCAGTCACAGACATAGGGGAGGGGAGTAGCGGGAAAGTGGAAGGGAGGAAGGAATGGGAGGATCAAAGGGATTGGATAACAATTTAAATGTAATATGAATAAATTAATAAAATATTTTAAGTGTATATGATTTGTGGTTAAATTTAGCCTTTACTCTTTCGTATCAAAAAACAGAAGTCTGTAGCTCTACAGGCTTAGCAAGATATTTAGAGTTAATAGGTTTTAAAAATAGCCACAGGTGACAACAAAAGTTAATTCTTTAAAGAAATGATATTTACTTTTGTTCCTTTAGTACAAATACAAAGAAGGCTTCCGAAAGCAGCTTGGCCATCACATCGGAGCCCGGAACATCAAGGATGACCCCAAGATGATGTGGTCCATGCATGTGGCCAAGATCCAGAGTGACAGGGAGTACAAGAAGGACTTTGAGAAGTGGAAGACCAAGTACAGCAGCCCAGTGGACATGCTTGGGGTGGTGCTGGCCAAGAAGTGCCAGACCTTGGTCAGTGACGCAGACTACAGGAACTACCTACACCAGTGGACATGCCTGCCTGACCAGAATGACGTCATCCATGCCCGGCAGGCCTATGACCTCCAGAGCGATGTGAGTCTAAGGTTTTCCTTTCTTTAATGATACATTCTGTCTCCATTCCTAAAAGACTGAGTTTATACACTAATGCCCAAACTCTGCCTAGCAATCTAAACGACATTATTCTGCAAAAAAATAGTCTACAGTGGAATATTCTGGATAGCCAGTCTAGGCAATGAAGAACTGAGTCATTCTATATACATTTCTCTCACTTGACAAAACATGCTTCTAATCTAAGTATTTCATTAAATCTCCAGGAAGTCAAATGTTAAATATTACAAACATAAACTCCTATCTCTTTGTGAATTACATGCTCACATTTGTGACCTGTCACTTGAAATTTCAGAATTTGTACAAGGCTGATCTTCAGTGGATGAAAGGCATTGGTTGGGTGACTTCTGGTTCCCTTGAGGATGAGAAAAACAAGCGAGCCACTCAGATCCTGAGTGACCACATTTACCGTCAGCACCCCGATAAATTGAAGTTTTCCAGCCTCATGGACTCCATACCAATGGTTTTGGCAAAAAATAACGCTATCACCATGAACCATGTAAGTCCTTTCTCTGCACGAGGGAGGTGTTACGTGTTTCTGGCAGGGGTGGGTGGCACTGCTGCTGTAGAAGGAAGAATCAGATTCAGTTCTCTATAACATTACGGCATCTCTAAAGGAAGCTGCTTCTTACTGAGACATTGAAAGTTGAACACAGCACAGAGTGGACTCACAGATCCTGGCTTCCACGTGTTCACTACTGACCTGTCTTCTTGTTGTTCTTAGCACCTCTATACAGAAGCTTGGAATAAAGATAAAACCACCATCCATATTATGCCAGATACCCCTGAAGTTATACTGGCCAAACAAAACAAAATAAATTACAGTGAGGTAAGCAATATATTTGTAATATGTGATATATTTCCTTATATTATGCGTTATAAATCAAACCTATAATTATCTATGTCTGTTGCAGAAATTATATAAGCTTGGCCTGGAGGAAGCCAAGAGGAAAGGCTATGACATGCGGCTCGATGCCATTCCTATCAAGTCAGCCAAGGCCTCCAGAGACATTGCGAGTGATGTAAGTACTTAGAAGTTAGGTATGCCTGGGAAGTTCTCACCGTACCTTTGGCTCCATTATCCCTTTGTCTCTCTTAGATTTACAATGGATCAAGCTACAAAGTTAAAATTGTTGCTAGTAGTTTATTACCTCAGCAAGTAGCTTAAAATAAGGATACTGAACTTGTGGCTTCGAGCTATCCATCAGCTGTAATAATGAGTGTTTCACAGTTGCTCACTGCATGCTGAACCAAAGCGCTGCATACTTAACTGAAGTTGGGATCATTTTTTTTTTTTACTTCTCCACATGATATATTTCTTATTCTTACAATCACAGGTTTTTGGGAGAGTCCTTCAAAACTTAATGCGTGCCATATGAACGAATGCATCTAAGCAAATTGGCTGTGTCACTTAAAGTCCAGCCATCCACATGGCCATCTGTCTGTCTCAGCCTCCAGTGCCTGGCTGCAGATATTTATTTGCTTTCCTAATACAGCATACACATGTGCTTTGGTCATCTCCTCATCCCCTGCAACCATTCCCTTTTTCATTCTTCTTTTGTTAAAAGATGGTTTTGCTCACATTGCTAAAAGGTTTTATTCATGTTTTTGTCACTGAGTCAAAAGTGCATTGTTATTTTGTTTCCAAAATATACAAAGTTTTAAAAATAAATGGTCAACATGGCAGAGTTTAATATTAATGTAAAACTATGTAATGACAAGCCTACTATAATTAAAATGCATGTTCATAAAGAAATTTTAATGACATAGAAAAATGCTTACATAATACCTGCAAAAAAGCAGGCAAAACCCATTAACTTATGAGTCATATTCTAATTATATTCTTTCGTGCACATACACCACAAAGCGCTCTGTGTAGTAAAATAATTTATTTGTTTTCCTTTTTTTTTAATATTTTGCCTATTTGCTATATGGTATAAAATACATATACTGTATATTCAAAGGAAATCATTACGTTTAATGAACAGGGTAATTCTGTCCTAGTGGATGTATTTTTCTAAAGGTCAAAGCAGATTACTAACCGTCTTTTTCTTCTTGTAGTTCAAGTACAAAGAAGGCTACCGGAAGCAGCTGGGCCACCACATCGGAGCCCGGAACATCAAGGATGACCCCAAGATGATGTGGTCCATGCATGTGGCCAAGATCCAGAGTGACAGGGAGTACAAGAAGGATTTTGAGAAGTGGAAGACCAAGTACAGCAGCCCAGTGGACATGCTGGGGGTGGTGCTGGCCAAGAAGTGCCAGACCTTGGTCAGTGACGCAGACTACAGGAACTACCTACACCAGTGGACATGCCTGCCTGACCAGAATGACGTCATCCATGCCCGGCAGGCCTATGACCTCCAGAGCGATGTGAGTGCTGATGATCATAAAGATAGGAAACAGTGAGTTTATTCCACAGAAGGTGGTTTAAGTAGGCAGTCCAGGCCTCACCTGTGCCTGCAAGTGTGTGAGAGGATAGCACGCCTACTCTCCTTTTGAACACTTATCCTTGGCATCCATACAAAATGAAGTGGTACCTGAACCTGCTACTACTAACTCGTACTTTTAAGATTCTTCTTACCTGATTTTATGTCCTCTCACTAAAGATGCACTCCCAATGTGGAGACAAATATTTACTGACTGTTTGTGCCAACAGAATATGTACAAGGCAGACCTCCAATGGATGAGAGGCATCGGCTGGGTGCCCATTGGCTCCCTGGATGTGGAAAAATGCAAAAGAGCCACTGAGATCTTGAGTGACAAAATCTACCGTCAGCCCCCAGACAAATTCAAGTTTACCAGTGTGACTGATTCTCTGGAGCAAGTATTAGCCAAGAATAATGCCATCACTATGAACAAGGTGAGAAGTCAGAGGTCAGGGAAGCCATGTGGGGTTGCTGAGGCAGAATCCACGAAACAGGAACACGACTGAGGTTTTACACAATAAGACATCTATATGTATCTTTTATCCTTTCCTATTTCTCTAATCTATTTACCTATCTAATGTGGCATTCACATTTTACTACTGGCTTCAGTTACTATTTCTTGGCTTTGATAAAATGGCCTATTTTGTGGAAAAATAACCATTGTATAAAAATACTCTTTTTAAAATTTGTACATTTTCAGATTATCAAAATATATAATCTGAATATATTCCACTATGACAAGTATATAATATAACGTTTATGTAAAATACCACATTCCTGTCTCCTCAGTTTGTAATTTTTTTATGATCTTGAAGCTCCTATCGACTAGTCATTGGTGATTTTCCTGATGAGTGTGTCTCTCCTTTGATAGCGATTGTACACAGAAGCCTGGGACAAAGACAAGACGCAGATCCACATAATGCCAGACACACCAGAGATCATGTTGGCTCGGATGAATAAAGTGAACTACAGCGAGGTGGGAGTCGATGCCAGTTCGTAGGCATCTGTACTGTTTCGTTTTTGGTTTGCTTGTTTTTTTTTTTTTTTTTTTTCATGTCAATCAATCATTCCATGGAAATATAATGATAAATGGCAGCTTTGTATAGAACAACCTTTCTTCAGTTTGTGAGAAAAGCAACATTTTCATTTCTCAATCACTATCATAAATGCTAAACTTTAAGATGAGTTTACCATTTTTGGGTAAATTTTGCACTAGTTACAAGAATTAATGGCTTCAGCAATAATCATAAGGAGAAGTACAACATTTTTGTTCAACTCCTTTTTTAAAGCATTTCACTTTACATGTATGATATTTTGTCTGCATATGTGTCAGTGCACCCTATGCATGACTGGTGCCCACAGAGGCCAGAAGAGGGTGTTGAATCCCCTTGAACTGGCGTTACATATGGTCACTGGTGGTTGTGAGCCGCCATATGGGTGCTTAGGAATCGAACCTGGGTCCTTTGGAAGAGCAGTCAATGCTGTTAACTACTGAGTTAACTATCTAGACTGGTTCTCAAAGGTTGCAGCCCCTTTGAAGGTTGAACATCCCTTTCACAGGGGTCGACTAAAACCATCTCCATATCAGATATTTATATTACAATTCATAACAGCAGCACAATCACAGTTATGAAATAGCAACAAAGTAATTTTATGGTTGAGGAATTGTATTACAGGGTCACATTGTTTATTAACTTTTGAAGTAAAGAAATTAAAAACAGAATATATATGTGTCTCCCCTTTGTGCTAGTGCAAAGCTTCATAAATATGGTTTCTATGTTTCTTATGATGTCTAAAGTATAGGAATGAAGCCAAGATCTAAAAATCTCCGAACCATCAAACTGCCAGGTTTATACAGGAATGAGCCTCTTTCTTCTTTGTATCTGGTGAACATGAGATCATGTGTCCCCACTTTAGAATCTGTGTTTCAGGTAGACATAGGTGTCAGTCCCCTCACCTGGCCCACTCACAGGATTGTGTCGCCTTTGTTTAAGAATGCCCCGTGACAAGGAGCCTATTTCATAAATCAATCTATTTGTTCTGGATATTTCCATTGAAAAGTGTTTCTCTTATATTTATCTCTGAAAATCCCCAAAAGTCCTCTGTAGCTGGCAGTATACACCAGTGTGTACAAAGACACAGAGATACCCACCAGTGTCCTTTCCTGCTGGCCTCCCTCCACAGGTTCTTTTTGCAATCTTAGCATCCCCACATCCCTAGACATCCTTTCAGCTGCTCAAATGTGCCTCCGACTAAATAAAATACTATGAGTGAGTTATTGAGTTATGATCAGGACTGCTGGGTTTCATTTCTCAGACCTGTGGCCAGCATTTCTGCACCCTGCTGGAGCACATTGGCTGCTGTGTAAATGCTAGTGCATGTTCTTGAACCCCCTTAGACTCTGAGGCCTTTCACAGGGGCTGACGTTAAGTTACATTTCTCCTAGGCGGTTTGTGTGCATTTGTAATTTAAATCTAGCTCATTGATTGACAGTCATCCTTACGTAATTTCTTTCTGTTAGATTGAGGCTACAAGGTTAAGCCTGTTCTTCGTGAGTCTAAGATTCTGACAGAGGTGTATTACCTTTTCCTCTGAGCTTTGTGCCACATGCAAGTCAAACATTATTTCTCTGACAGGACAGATCAATAGAATACTAACTTTCTACACAACGTAACTTAGAGACTTTAGACAGAATTACAGGTCTAAAGTCGTTTTATTTGGGGAAGGCAGACTGTAGATGTAGTGCTTGTGTAACTAACTTTTAATTGTCTACCAGACTAAAAACATCAAGTCCTATGATGATTCTGAAACTTTTAAATCTGTGTTTCTGGAAACTTGCAGAGATAACACAGTAGGGCAATGTCACTGGTCAAGCATGGCAGGAAGAACTCCCTTGCCTGAGGCCCTAGCCCACCTAGTCTCCTTTCTCAGCATTTTCTCTACCAAATTTCTTCAATTCTGTTCTGTTTTAATCTTAGTTTAAGAAGGAGAAACACAGTGTAAAATATGTCGTATCATTCGCCCTCTAAATTTTTCTTGATTTCTATAGAACAAAGCCTGCCCGACCCCCACAGATACTGGGGACTGAATTTGGTCCCTCGCACGCATGCTGGCACCATGGTGTTGTAGCCCTAGCCCTAAGTGCCATATTCTTTTCTTGGCTTCCAGAATCTTTTTGGTCCATGTCCAGCATTCCTCCCTGGTAGCTCATCCCACTCCTTCGTATAGTCCCTTCTCTCCCAGCTTAGTGTATGGAAGCCTAGTTAATCATTCAAGGTACAGCCCAAGGGCAGCCCTCTGCCGCAACCTCCTTCATTCTTAGGTCACAGCAAATAGCTGGCTTCCTGGAACGCTGCCATCTCTGTGGTTGAACTCTGTGTTTAAATTGCCTCTTGTGGTTTGGCTTCTCAGCAGTTGGTCCCCTAAGTTACCTGGCTCTCATCACTTCTCCCAGAAACTCGGAGGATGGGGGAGTCCTCACCTTCATCCTTGCCAAGTGCATAGCATAGTCACAGGCACAAAGTCAGGCCGGATAGATTGAATTAATGTCCATCAACAACGCTTCACCTACGTGCTTCCACCTTAGGCATTAGCTTAGTGTCTCTGGAAACATTTTACATGTATATTTGTTTATTTAATTCGTTGTAAAAATTTAAAATAATCAAATGTAATGACCTTCGTAAGTTTTTTTCCTTTGTTGCAAAAGATGGAGACTGGAACTCAGAAATCACATCATGATAAGCACTATACGGAGAGTTTTAGGAATTATTTAAGTCCTTTTTGAGTTTTTTAGAAATGAACATCAACATCTAAGCAATTTCTTTCTTTTTTTTTCGGGGGGGGTTGGCCCAAATTTAGAGTCTGTATAAACTTGCCAATGAAGAAGCAAAGAAAAAAGGCTATGACTTACGAAGTGACGCCATCCCTATCGTGGCAGCCAAGGCCTCCAGAGACATCGCCAGTGACGTAAGCTATCAACTCTCTTCCCATGTGTGAGCAGCGTGGTGTGGCACGTTCACATAGCTAAAGCTTTACCAAGTACTTCCCATAGGCTGTGTGGTGGTATATGATTGTAAAGCACTTAGGAGACTGAGGCAAGAAGGCTGCCTTGGGTGTGAGGCCAGCTTCCACTATGTAGCAAGTACTCAACTAGCCAGAGTGTTGTACCAATGCGCCTTTGTTAGTGTTTCTATTGTTATGACTAAACACCATAACAAAAAACAAGTTGGGGACAAAAAGGTTTATTCAGCTTACACTTTCATATCACTGTTCACCATCAAAGGATGTCAGAACAAGAATACAAACAGGGCAGGTACCTGGAGACAGGAGCTGATGCAGAGGCCATAATGAGGGGCTGCTTGCTTGCTTGCTCTTCTTGGCTTGCTTGCTCAGCCTGCTGTCTTACAGAACTCTGGGCCACCAGCCCAGGCATGGTCCCACCTACAATGGGCCTTCTCCCATCAATCAGTAAGAAAATGCCCTACAGCTAGGTCTTATGGAGGCATTTTCTCAATTCAGGTTCCTTCCTTTTAGATAACTCTAGCTTGTGTCAAGCTGACATAAAACTAGCCAGGACACAATGTATTTCTCAAAAAAAAAAATTTATCTCCTTTGTATGAAAATTTTCAGAAATCCAGTTTTAGAGGGAATGGGAAATTTGGTATTTGTATTCTCAGAAAAAAAAAAAATCACTTCCAAAAAGAGGGGGGAAAAGACACTCCTAGCATGAGAGAATGCTAGAGTAGGGCTGCAGGCTTGGTGACATTTACATAAGAGTGACCGTAGGCCTATAGCGAAACTCACAAGCCTACATTCTGTTGAGGATCTGGGTCTAGCTTTATGAGGTGTTTTAATGTGTAGTGTTTAAAAACGAGTGTAGCACTTGCTGTTATAACTCACCCTTGTCAGATTATGAAGAGAAAGCATTTGCCAGTACCAGATGCTCCTGGCTATGCAGCATAGCACCCCTTTCCCTGCCCTATCCCAGGATAACACCATCCTGCTTTCCGGATGCCTCCCAGACTCTTGAGGAGTGGATAGCTGCTATAAATAGGCCCAATGTTAATAAATATGGTGGTAGACTGTTTCTTATACTAGAAGTGGACCACTTCTAGCATATGTTATATCCCAGCTCCCTCATCTATGCCAACAGTAATAAATAAATAATTTTTTATGAAATATACTAAGAGTTTTCTATGCATTAGCTTCATATGCTACCTTTATCTCCATTGTATAAATTATTCAAACAGCCTTCCTGAAATCAGTCTTAATAAATGGGGAAGTTTAAACTAGACAAACTCATTCCTTCCAACTATGCCATAACTCTTCCCATTTATTCTTCTATACTTTCTAACTCAATCCTCTTTAACATGGAAGACATTGAACTTGTAATAATAAAAATAATAAAAAGCACTGTTGACCCATGTGAAAATGCAACACAATGGCCTTAAGAGCGCTCTTAACCACATGGGTTGCTATAGCAACTTTGCCAATATAACCAGTCTTTGTGCTGATGATAGAAATTTGTTAATAACACTGAGTGTGTGAGTCTGGTATGGAATATCTCCTTTATTGCACGCTTTAAGCCACTTTAGGCTTGATAAACACACAGTGCTCCCAAGTATGTTCCCCTCCTGCCATATTTTAATGTGTAAGATCCAATTCTTCAGGTTCCTCCTGTTCAAGTGGCCTCATTCTGACTCCACTGAGTGACCCTCCCCAGTGTGTGTGCTCCCTGCCTTCAGGAGTGTGTCTTATGTAACATGTTGTATGAAATCTACCTACCTCACCACATCAACAGGCTTTAGGGGTAAAGGATGCTGCCTGGAGTTGGTGCTCATCAACAAGACTCAGTTAAACCATACTGAAAGTGACATGATTTTATACAAATTTTTGACATCAAAGTGTTTACAATAGAAGCCTGATTTATGAATTTTCATTTCAGTACAAATACAAAATTGGCTACCGGAAGCAGCTGGGCCACCACATCGGAGCCCGGAACATCGAAGATGACCCCAAGATGATGTGGTCCATGCACGTGGCCAAGATCCAGAGTGACAGGGAGTACAAGAAGGACTTTGAGAAGTGGAAGACCAAGTACAGCAGCCCAGTGGACATGCTGGGGGTGGTGCTGGCCAAGAAGTGCCAGACCTTGGTCAGTGACACGGACTACAGGAACTACCTACACCAGTGGACATGCCTGCCTGACCAGAATGACGTCATCCATGCCCGGCAGGCCTATGACCTCCAGAGCGATGTGAGTATGCTATCTGTAAAAGAGCCTCCAAGCTAAATGAAAAGGCTAGCCTTTATACACACCCATGGGCCTATTCAAGCTACGATTTGTTGGTTGGTAAATGACATCTTTATAAGGAAGTGCTGGTTCATTACTAGAGTGGATTTTATAAAGACAAAACTATAATTAAATGATGTGTGAATCAAGGGTCTACAAAAGGAAAATGTTTTTCTTATATTCTTTAAGAAGTTAACTGTTTTTGAAAAAGCAGATTTTTATTTGGAAAAAATTACTCTGGAAGACTGGAGATGTGACTTGGTGGTAGAGGGCTTGTTTAGTGTGTGTAAAGCCTGGATCTAATCCCCAGTACCTTACACACACACACACACACACACACACACACACACACACGTACTGTAGAATTTGCTACTGGATCCTCGGTGGTTCTAGTCATTAGCCTGCTAATGATAATGCATACTCACGCTACTCTTGGACAATGATGCAGCTGCTGTGTTTGCAAGCTGTTGGACAGTTTCTCTGACATTTGCTCCATTTGTGTGAGGCTTCAGATGCTAATGACTAAACTGAGCATCATCGATTGGCAGCAGATGCCTGTCTCAGATCTGGGTGCGAGGAGCGCATTCTCAACACTGGGTGCTTTATAAACACTTGAGGCCGTTTCAAAGCATTAGAGAGCTCTGGAGAATGAGCTACATCCACAGGAATAACCCGTTCATAGCTGTTCCTCGGAGCTGTCTGCTCTGAACTTTGTGGCGTGAAGAAGGGAAGTAACAAGGGGTGGCCGCATGCAGTAGCAACGCTGATACACTGCTGGCCATTGGTTGCTAGGCACCTGTAATGGACTGCCTTCCTCCCACCACGGTTGATCTGAGTGCCGCAGAAGCATCCACTGCAGGTACAGCGAGTCCTGGGCAGGCCAGCCTTGCTGCGGCTCTTTCAGCATGATAAGCAGTCCACGCAGGGCGGTGCTGCAGGCTTTGTCTGTGAAACTCCCATTTATCATTCCCATGCAGCTCCCGAGGCTGCTGGAAATCTCCCAGCTAGCTGGCCAGGGGTCCAGTATCACTGTTGGGAAGGAGTTTTTGAATACTTATGGGGCATTAAAAATCTTTAATAGGAAAAAAATGGCTGGAAAAAAAAAAAAAACCTGAGAGACATATGGCAAGATGGTTGTCTCTGGAAACTAGCCTGAGACTCCTAACCTGAGAACTTGGTGGGCAAATGACTGAGGCCACAGCCCAGTGCCATGTGCATTTATTGTTCCCAGTCTTGGGCAGTATGGTAGCTGTCCACATTCTGGGGACATCAAGGGCTCCTTATTATTATATGTCCCTTGTCACTGTAAATCATTCAGGTTTTTTGTTTTTGTTTTTGTTTTGTGTTTGGGGTTTTTGGGTAAGGGGTTCAAGACAGGGTTTCTCTGTGTAACCTTTGTTGTCCTGGAACTTACTCTGTAGACCTGACTGGCCTTGAATTTACAGAGATCCGCTATCTCTGCCTCCCGAGTGCTAAGATTAAAGGCATACACCACCACCATCTGGCTTTTTTTTTTTTTTTTAAATAATTGGAAATATAAGAAAAAGTACACCAAAGGCAACAATCTAATTCAATCCAACCACCCCCCCCCCGCGAAAACTTGCATATATAGTTTTCCGACCCACATTGCTTCAAAGGTCAGTTTTTGTTAAAATATAGATTAATAACATTTTTACATGTTGTCAGTATTCTTAGAGATGAAAGTTTTGGCAGCTGCAGAATGTTTCGTGTGGATAAGGCCATGTATGATTCTCCTCACTCTGGGGTGGCATTCTGTCCTGTGTACATTGTTTATAACATGACAGACAGACATTAGTTGGGATCATTCCTTCCCTAACGGTTTAAGTATTTGGCATATTTTTATTGTGAATGGGAAACCATGGGTTCTCCTCTTCCCCGGGGCACTGCTGGCCACCAGCCCACCGAGGCAAGAGAAGCAGAAGACAAAGATGCAGAGATGTAAGCACGATGGAAATCAAACACTCCGGGGACCACTACAAGATAGTTCACCTTGAATCAGAGAGGACAAATGCTATATACCCCGTGAGGGGAGGGGCTTCCAGGATAGGCGATCATAATTGGTTGGAACCAGGCACGTTTAGGATGCTTGTTTTGCATTTGGCAGCATGCTACTATCATATGAACGGGAACACAGTACCTAATTATCCTATAGGTTCAGGGAGGGAAGAGCTAGCAGGGAGCTATGTCAAGGGCCATAGATCAAATGTGGTCAGGGGCTTCTATGTCAAAGACATTCTCCAGATGGAGTCAGGTAGAGAGCTGAGGCCCTGCTGGGGAAAGGAGGTCTTAGGCCTAACCAAGCTCGGAATGGCTATCCAGACCGGGAGGACTGCAACCTCAATCAGCAAGCAGGGTTCTTCCAACAAAACCATTTCTGGGTCATTTTTAAGCACAGTTGTTCTTGTAGCCTACCTAATACATTCAGCTTGCTTTCGATGCAAACAGTGGGATCTCACTTTCCTGTCAACACCATTTGCATCTTTACCATGAATTATCTTTGTTCTACTCGTTGCCCTCTTTGAAGACCTTCTGCCTTCTCTTCCCAGAATGTGTACAAGGCTGATCTCCAGTGGATGAGAGGCATTGGCTGGGTCCCCATCGGGTCCCTGGATGTGGTCAAGTGCAAGAGAGCTGCCGAGATCCTGAGTGACAACATCTACCGCCAGCCTCCAGACAAGTTCAAGTTCACCAGCGTGACGGACTCTCTGGAGCAGGTTCTGGCCAAGAGCAATGCCCTCAACATGAACAAGGTGAGGCCAGCCACCCTCAGACCTCCTACACACCTTTACGCTTGAATTCGTATTCAATTCGACAATACGCTTGAAGTCGTATTGAATACAACTAGTGGATTCAAAGTTCCCAAATGGCACAGGGTCACATCTAACTTTTCAGCTGTTCTTGAAATCTAATTAAGTCTCGTCGTTTCCAGTTTTAGTCTTGGTAACAAGCAGTAAGACCCAGACCTCTACTCTAATGCCTTTTATTCAAACCTAGCTTATTTTTCCTAATTACATCAACAATAATCATGCATTAATTTGGCTTTTTAAAGTGCCTATCTTAGATTGTTTTCTTTCAATGTCTTACCTTATTTTTAATAGCGATTATACACAGAGGCCTGGGACAAAGACAAGACTCAAATCCATGTGATGCCCGATACACCCGAAATTGTGCTGGCCAGGCAGAACAGAATCAACTACAGCGAGGTAGGGGGCTTCTAAAGCCATGTGGGATTCTCCTGTGGGCTGGTGGGAGATGAAGGTACTTGGAAACGGGGCCCTCCGTGTGAACGCTGGCCCGTCCAGTTCTGTTTCATGGGGTTCTGCGAGCACAAGGAACTCACGCTGTTCCTTACAGGTTGAAGTGACTCCTAGAGTGACTCAATAGAGCAACGAGTATTTTTCCGGCATTTCTGGGGTGGGGGGTCAATCTGCCAGATAAAACACTGGCTCATTATTTACACCAGTAAATAATATTCATTTACCTGGAATTCAAGTTCAACTAATGTGCTATATTTTAACTGGCTGAGTTTCAAGAGTCCTAGCACGGAGTCTTGTCCTTTTTTTTTTTTTTTTTTTTTTCCTTTGAATTTTTTTTTATTATTATTTAATTGATTTATTCAGATTACATCTTAATTGTTATCCCCTCACTCGTATCCTCCCGTTCCCTGCTCCCTCTCTCTTTCACCCTATTCCCCTCCCCTAGGTCTGTGACAGAAGGGGACCTCCTCCCCCACCATATGGTCACAGCCTATAAGTCTCATCTTGGTAGCCTGCTTATCTGAGTGCCACCAGGCCTCCCTTTCAAGGGGAAGTGGTCAAATATGGGGCATCAGAGTTCATGTCAGAGTCAGTCCCCACTCTCCACACAGCTGTGGAGAATGTCCTGTCCATTGGCTAGATCTGAATAGGAGTTCAATGCTTACCACATGTATTGTCCTTGGTTGGTGCAGTAGTTTGAGCAGACCCCCTGGGCCCAGATGTGCTCATCATGATGTCCTGAAAGAGAGTTTCAGACCAGTTACTATCATGAACATTGATGCAAAAATACGGAGTCTTTTCTAATGCACACTTTTTCCCACACTGGTCTTGAATTAAAATTGAAAAATGAAACAAAAGAGGAGAAGTTATAGTCATAATACCACTTTTAAAAAAACTGCTAAAGTTAAACTAAGTGACACAGTGTATGTTTGAGAGAGAAATGAGAGAGAGAATAGGCCAGGTCCAGGCTGCACCAGAGTCAGTAGTCTGCCCCCACTTAGCTTCAGAGATGGTGACCACCTGAGAGGGCACCAGGCTGGCTACTAGGAGACAGCTGAGCTGTGCTTGCCACAGACCCATCCCCAACAGCCAGACAAATCGCTGTAATCAGGACATAGAGAAAAATGAGGCATAGAAAGGTCAGAGGTGAAGGAACAGAGGCTCTTTTACAGACATGTACTCCATGAACGATGCCAGGGGCTGGTTTATTCACAGGAAAGTGTAATCTTATAGATTCGTTTTACTAATATATAACCAAACTCTAATCTTAAAGTCGACAGTATAGTCCACTATGTTGTAAGTTATGGCTTAATTTTTATTTATTTTTTAAACACTGTAAGATATTCCCTGTTATAATAAAAGCGAAGTAGTGAGGAAAGGAGTAAAAGAATATGTCACATAAGTAAAATGACTAATACTGGACATACTGCTCTCCCATTTCTTTTTTAACTTAGCAGCATGTATGAATTATATTTTAGCAGTTGACATTACTAAGTTATATAAACATATAACAATAGTTTTATCATTAATCTACAAGTAATATATAAATCTATAATGATAAAGCATCTAATAAATTATTATATCAATTCTAATACTTATTGATACATCTCATACATTTCTGACACTAAATAGATTTTTGTTTGGGTTTTTGGTGGTGGTGGTGTTTTTTGTTGTTGTTTGGTTTGGTTTGTTTTTTTTGTTGTTGTTTTTTGTTTTTTTTTTTTTTGGTTTTTCCAGGCAGGGTTTTTCTGTATTGCCTTGGCTGTCCTGGAACTTGCTCTATAGCCCATGCAAACTCAGAGATCCACCTGTCTCTCAGCTTCCCAAGTGTTGAGATTAAAGACATCTACCACCACAGACAGCTAAATACTTCTTGAAGAACAGACTAGATTTCATTTGCTTTTTCCTATAACCAGGACTGTAGCTTGTGTCCAGTTCTATCCTTTAAAAACCACATGGTAGAAGTTGCTTGTTCCTCTCCATGTGGTCGCTATCAGCTCTTTTCTCTTTTGGTAGAGCCTGTATAAACTCGCCAATGAAGAAGCAAAGAAGAAAGGCTATGACCTGCGTATCAATGCCATCCCCATCGTGGCAGCCAAGGCCTCCAGAGATATCGCCAGTGACGTGAGTAGTGACACACAGATACTATGTGCCTGGATGGGTAGGGGAGGCTGACTCAGGGACACAGTGACAAGATACAGTCTGTTAGAACACATCTATTGACTTATTATAAATCACAAAAAATTACATTAAAAGCTTATTTTAACTCCAAAAGGTTAATATCCAGGTGCCATTGGTTTAAAATCTATAATAGCTCATATCTGTAATTATGGAAAATTCTTTTTTATATTTCATCATGTAGCCTTCATAGGCATAGAAAATACTAGAAGATAATTTGATTGTATTCACTGTCCAACAGATAAAGACCTAGGGGACAGGGAACTCTACTTTTTTTTTTTTTCAAACTTGCTCTGTATTATTGCCAACTCTTTCTTTGAAAACTATCTCATGAGATTAAAATTATCTAATGAAAATAGAAAGACAAATATGAACAAAATAAATGTGAATATTCCTTCTATTTCTGAAAAAAAGGAAAAGGTCCTTTGGTAGAATGTAGGCTATATTAATTTTTTAGATTAAAATTTCAGTGATGCTGTTGCATCACTTCTCATGTACATGTCATTTTCTCACTTGTGGAAGCCTCACTTCAGCCACCTTAAGCACAGGACATGCAACATGGAGGTCTAGTCCTGCCCATTTCAAGAGACTCTGTGAAAATCATCAGAGCCAGACTTCAGTGAGGGGGGTCATAGGAAAAGAAATAGAATCTACCAACAAAAGAACACTATTCTTGAAATCAGAAGTATGATTTCTGCTTAGTGTTTTACTGGCCAAAGATGAAGAGACGATACTATATGGTTCTGAGTCAGCTTTCGAAAAATGTTACTGCCTTTATGTCCAGAGACTTGATGCAAGCAAGATATAAGATAATTTAGCTTGGCTGGCATTCCCACTAGAGTGTTGCTGTACATTTAAACTACAGTCTAGGATAGAGATAGGGAAATATCCAGATAACTTTATTTCTCAGCAAGCACTTGCAATTGAAAAATTATGAGATTTTAAACTAAAGAAACTCTTAACCCATTCCACTAAATTTTTTAAAAATATGGTCATTTTTGTTTCAGTACAAATACAAAGATGGCTACCGGAAGCAGCTGGGCCACCACATCGGAGCCCGGAACATCAAGGATGACCCCAAGATGATGTGGTCCATACATGTGGCCAAGATCCAGAGTGACAGAGAGTACAAGAAGGACTTTGAGAAATGGAAGACCAAGTTCAGCAGTCCAGTGGACATGCTGGGGGTGGTGCTGGCCAAGAAGTGCCAGACCTTGGTCAGTGACACAGACTACAGGAACTACCTACACCAGTGGACATGCCTGCCTGACCAGAATGATGTCATCCATGCCCGGCAGGCCTATGACCTCCAGAGCGATGTGAGTGCTAAGATCTATGGGGGTCCCACTTATAGTAGTAATTCATAATAATATTTATGTTTAAGATCAGGCCAAGCCCTTGGAGAGCTGATGTATCTTATTTCTATTCCTCATTTTGTTAAACACTCTTTACTTATTTTTTTTTTAAGGATAGCAATTATTCCATAAGATGAAATAACAATTTAGCCTTCATATTTTGAAAGATATACACAAAGCTGAAAGTTTCCAATCATTATTCTTCATGTTGAGACCAAGTGACATAATGAGTTCAGTAGCACTTGCTTTTGTGTTGGGTCTCACTAGACTGTAGAACAGTTATACTCTTCTCGTAGGACACTTACAATCCACCCTAGCTGAGTGGAAACGGTTGGGAAATATCGGGTCTCTGGATGTAATCAAGTATAAGAACGAATGGCACAGAGATTCTTAGTGATGACATCTGTCTTCGTCTCCTCTTCCCAGAATGTGTACAAGGCTGATCTCCAGTGGATGAGAGGCATTGGCTGGGTCCCCATCGGGTCCCTGGATGTGGTCAAGTGCAAGAGAGCTGCCGAGATCCTGAGTGACAACATCTACCGCCAGCCTCCAGACAAGTTCAAGTTCACCAGCGTGACGGACTCTCTGGAGCAGGTTCTGGCCAAGAGCAATGCCCTCAACATGAACAAGGTGAGGTCTAGGCTGCTTTTTAATTTGCTTATGAACTCCCAAGTAAAATCTGTTTAAAACATTTTTTTTTCTGATTTTACTGTTTTATCTTTCACAGCGCCTGTACACAGAAGCCTGGGATAAAGACAAGACCCAAATCCACATTATGCCTGATACGCCTGAAATTATGTTGGCCAGACAAAACAAAATAAACTATAGTGAGGTAAGACCAATCATCTCTTTGATTTCCTTTGACCATTTCTTATTTCCTTCATCTGTCTCCATGTTGCTTTTTGTTGATGCAGGAACATCAGATTTTTATTCATCACAGTCATGATGTAGTCCACCATAATTAGTTTTGTTTTTTATACTCTTCTTACCTTTGAAAGACAAACATGAAATATCTGCCCTCACAGTCAACAAATAATAAACTAATTTCAATTAACAGTAGTTATTGCTGGAGATAGAAATATGGGACCAATGCAAAAAGCACTTGCCAGGCAAGCATAATGACCTGTGTTTAAAGCCCAAGAAACCAGGTAAAGGTAGATGAATTAGTGAGTAGCTTAACTCCAGAGCTAATGAAAGATGGGGATAGAGACAAGAGAATTCCTGAAAATTCCCAGGCCAGCTAGCCAGGAACACACACGAGCTCCTGTCTCAAACAGGCTAGAGCGGAATACTGACACTCAGGATTGTCCTCTGACTCCAAGTGCACTGGACACACTCATGTATGTGGGAGAGGGAGAGAGGGGACCAAGAGACACATTTGTATGTACACACACACACAAACACACACACACAGAGAGAGAGAGAGAGAGAGAGAGAGAGAGAGAGAGAGAGAGAGAGAGAGAGAGAGAGAGAGAGAGAGAGAGAGAAAGAGAAATTGTCCATCAAATTAGAAGCTGTTTTGAAGTTTATTCTGAATATTTGTTTTCTCCAGTTACCTCATCCATAAAAATGTCTGTGTAGAAACTTTTTTGTGATGACAAAATGAGGTAAAATCTATAACATGGGTAAAATGGGAACTGATGTCAAATAGCTGATTAACAATTTTTTATGCTTTTCTGTCTGGATTTTTTTAGATTTATTTATTTATTATGTAGACAATACTCTGCCTGCATGTACACCGTCAGGCCAGAAGAGGGCATCAGATCACATTATAGAAGATTATGAGCCACCATGTGGTTGCTGGAAATTGAACTCAGGACCTCTGGGAGCGTAGCCAGTGTTCTTAACCTCTGAGCCATCTCTCTAGCCCCTGATTAACAATTTTTAATTTTTTTCTTTTAACTTCAAGTTACCATGATATTTAATATGTTGGAAGAAGCAAAGATTATTAACAAGTTCCAAAAGAGAGTTTTTTAATTCATCTTTTTCAAAATTGCCTAAAGGCAATAAAACAAATTTCTCTTGTCTCTGAAGTTTATTAAATACATTAGAACTTAAAATAATAATAATCTTTGCAGTGCAGAATCACTGCTGCATTGATTGTTCTTGTCCAAGTGAAGAATTTATCTGATTGGTTCAAGTATACTAATTTTTTACATTTTTTCAATGTATTACATTTTTCATTTTTTTTAAAGGACCACATTTTTTCTATTATTCATAGTGATATTTTATGCTTTTTTTTCTGAGACAAGATTTCTCTGTGTGGCCCTGGTGTCCTGGACTCACTCTGTAGACCAGGCTGGCCTCGAACTCACAGAAATCCACCTGCTTCTGCCTCTCCAAGTGCTGGGATTAAAGGCCTGCACCAGCACACCAGCTCAAGTTAAGTATTTTATCTGTATTAATCACATCTATTTGCAGTGAACAGAGACATGAAGAAAGGGCATGCTTCTTATATCATGTCACAAAGACAGATTGATGAAGTCGATGTGGTTTTCCTTCCTCCAGCATCACAGAGCAGGCCCACCTCAAATCCCTGACTGACCCCGGCTCAGTCTCATTAGTGCAGGCTTTTCTGCTGGACCTGGGCTCATGAGCCTAAGGCAGATGGAGCTGTCCCAGGCTGCTGTGGTGAGGCCCCTGCTCACCTGAGGAGAAATGAAACAGATTTTCCCGTTAGACTAGTAAAAATACTATTGGGACTTTTTGTTTGTTTGTTTGTTTGTTTGTTAATTCTAAAATTTCCAATTTGATTTACTTTCTTTAAAATGTCAAGGTTAATTCTCCAACCCCTATTCTTTGAAGATGAGGTTTCAGAATGCCCCCCCCCGACTAACTTTGAGAGCCATCACCAAACGCCTTCATCACACAGTTCCCTCCATGAGTGTAAACACAGCAAACACATCTCAGCTTTTACTCTCGTGTATGTATTCTAGTTCCATTGCATATGTGACCTCCCCAAATGAAGCTTAAAAACACATGCCTTGGAGATAGTGCAAAACATCATCTGCCTTAAAATACCATGCCTCTTTCAAATGTTGGGGAAAATTAAAGGCATCTGACTTGAGGTCGCCGATGAGATGGTTCTAGGACAGTTTTCCAAGTTGTATCATGGGGGCGTTTATTTATGTATTTATGAGGGCAGTAAGCATTTATTCTGGAATGGGAAGGTGTAATATATGGAGTGTGTGATTCCCTAGTTATGAATATCCTGGGGCTGAAGAGATGCCTAAGCAGTAAAGAGGACTTTCTGCTCTTCCACAGGACCCAGAACCCCATGTAGGTTAGTCTACAGCTGCCTGTAACTCCAGCTCCGGTGGCTGTAACACGTCCTTCTCCCCTCCTCTAGCACCCATACACACTTGGCATCTACTCACACAGATACATATACAGACACCTGTGTAAAAATGACATAAATCCCTTGTTTAAAAAATTACAAGGGAAGTTTGTGGTGTCTAATCTTTTCTTAATTGGTTGAGTACTTTAAAATATTTTCTAAAAGCTGTAGAACAGTTCATTTGATTCAATCTTTATCAGTAAAGTGGTCTTTATTGACAGTGAAATATATCCAGCAAATATAAATATATATATATACATAAATACAAAAATAGCGCAGGAGAGAACTGCAAACATGGCAAAAGTTGGGACTTTGTCTTGAAGCTTTTCCATGGGTTTTCAAAAGAGGCAAATACCATCCTAATGTATCAAAACATCCACTAAAATATTTGCCCAAATATGATTACATAAAAATCTTATTTTTTAAAGCAAAATGCACACCTGTGTCACTAGCATGGCACTGTGCATCTGAGGGTACTGAAACAAAGCTCTGGAGGCAGACCATTTAATTTGTTAGTGCCCGTCAGACTCCTTTTCATTCAAGATATAGTTAGCTTCTCTAAGTAACACATCTCATTAAGAGATCTAGTAATGTTTTATTCTTTACAATTAAAATTTGTTTATTCAAGTAAATACTTTGCCAAGCAGAGTGCACATACATACAACTTATCTCAGCATCAAGGAACACGGAGTCGCAGGATTGTAAGTTCCAGTCCAGCCGGGCTACACAGTGAGATGCTGTCGTGAAATCAGACAGTGTGCTGGTTTTGGTTTGCCAGTGGCCAGTGTTAGCAATGATTGTAAAGTCTACGCTGTTTCAGAAGGACACGAAAGTAGTCAACATTTTCGTGAACAAAGAAAATTTTAAGAAGTTGTCTGTCATGAGAACAATAGTAATGGTGTTTTTTCAGTCAAAAAAAAAAAAAAGAAATTATTTTGACTCATAAGTCTTTGGTATCTTCGATCCCTGTATCTGCTACAAATTTTCAGCATTTGAGACCAATTGCTAATGAACAACTAAATATTATCTAACTATTAGAAGCAGTTACCCCGTCTTATTGCAGCTTGGTTTTGGTTAGGAGCACATGCTCATAGCACTTTGTCATATATTATACAATGGTCATATGATGTACAGTTATACAGTGATGCTGGCTGTCAGACAAACTTGTTCCTATTTCAGATATGGAGTTATAACATACTTCTTGGCTGTTTTATGGAAGGAGTAAGTGCTGTTGACTGATTTAAATGCCACTGAGAACTGCTGCTGACTTAGTGTCTAAAGTCTATAAGGATTTGTGCAAGAAGATATCATGCTACAATTTACTGAATGCGAAATTTCCATTTAACTTAGTAGCTTGGGGAAAATCCTTTATTGTGTTTTTGATTGCATAGTTCCAGATCCAAGGGTGCTCTTCTTTTGATTCTGCATACACACACATACCAAAATATTGTGGTTTCCAAGTGAATGTGAGACTACATCTAAGGTGGCTTCCTTCTTTCCGCAGAGCCTCTATCGCCAGGCCATGGAAGAAGCTAAGAAGGAGGGCTATGACTTGAGAAGCGATGCCATTTCCATTGTGGCTGCCAAGGCCTCCCGGGACATTGCTAGTGATGTAAGAGCTGACTCTGCAGCCGCTCGGGCAAGCCACTGGCACGGGGAATCACATTTCTGTAATACAGTGGGACTTAGTCATCATCCACCTCACCACCCCTCACCCGGTAGATGAGACAGGACAGTGGGTAACCCACTCGTGATCTCAGGCGCATGGTCTGCACTGCATTATGCCCCTTTGATCCTGCCTTTGGTCTACACTGCACTGTGCCCCTTTGATCCCGCCTTTGGTCTACACTGCACTGTGCCCCTTTGATCCCGCCTTTGGTCTACACTGCACTGTGCCCCTTTGATCCTGCCTTTGGCCTTTGTTAAACTGAGCAGATGCCTCAGAGTCAGGTGGACTTGTGTTGAGCTGCTCTTGGAATCTCACGATACACTCAAGACAGTGAAGCCAGGAAAGAAACAGGCATATCTGGGGTGGCCCACCCAGCAAGGAGGGCATAGGACAGCCAAAGGCTGAAGGGTCCCTTTGTTCTGAGGTTTACAATATCATCTCTGCACTCTGAAAGTGAAGATAACAGATTCCTTGACACGGTTAAAGTTACCCAAAATGAGAAGCAGTGTCCATCCTCATAGTCTTTTAAAGAGTTTTTGTTATGATCAGAAAAGGTAAAACTGACCACTGTAACTGTTATGTATGATTCAATAGTACTCAAAAAATTTCCCATTTTCTCCAGGGAAAATGTCTCTATTTATAACTTTCTCATTTTATGAAACCAAAACTCTACCCCTATAAAATAACAGAAACTGTCCATTTCAAAACTGTCTGCTGGGTTCCATTGTGCTCTTGCGGGCTATCTGGTGCTCGAGTAACACATGTGCTATATTTCTCTACCTTTCTGAGGAGAGAAAACCTGCAAGCCACGTAGGCACACATGCAGGGGTGCTCTCTAACAGGCTGGCAGGTGGAACTTCCCGGGCACTGGCCTGGCTTGTGGCTATGGTTAGACAGCCTCCTTCAGTGTTTTCTTTTGTTCAGTTTTTTGCCAGCATAGGATGCTCTGGACTTATAGAAAGAACAGTGAGTTTCTTCTTGCCCCGAGACATGGCATCACAGCATCTCGCTGGAAGTACCTCCTTGTCCTGTGATTTCATAGAGGCCACCCTCACAGTAGCGGCAGGCAGTGGTCCTCTCCTCCTCCTCCCCCTTCCTTACGCTCTGCGCTGTGTCTTTTTCAGTACAAATATAAAGAAGCCTATCGGAAGCAGCTGGGTCACCACATTGGCGCCCGAGCGATACATGATGATCCCAAGATGATGTGGTCCCTCCACATTGCCAAAGTGCAGAGTGACCGCGAGTACAAGAAAGAATTTGAGAAATACAAGACGAGGTACAGCAGCCCGGTGGACATGCTTGGTATTGTTTTGGCCAAGAAGTGTCAAACCTTGGTCAGTGATGTAGACTACAAACACCTTCTGCACGAGTGGACCTGCCTGCCAGACCAGAATGACGTCATACAGGCTCGGAAAGCGTATGACCTCCAGAGTGATGTGAGTATCCCAGGTGCAGGATAAAAGCGTATCGTGGACAAATCTGTGAGATTCTGATTAGTGTCAAGCGCCTGGGATCTGTATGTCCCTAGAAGTATGCAATAAATGGCCGAAAGGAGTTTCTTGTTGGAAACCCCTCCAAAAGTTATGTGTGAAACAGGACCCAGCCATGGTGGCTCACACCTGTAATCCCAGAGCCTTGGGAGCAGGAGCAGGAAGATCAGGAGTTCAAGTCCAGCCTTAGCTACAGAGTAAGTTTTTAAGCCCAGCCTCAGCTATGAGACTCTGTCTAGAAAGGAAGAAAGGATGCAAGGAGGGAGGGAGGGAGGGAAGGAAAGAAGGGAGGAAAAGAAAAAAGGAAGCATCACTAGTGAGTTTTTGGCTAACAAAACAGAAGTGAAAAGAAAGAAAGCAAGAATGCATGTTGACAGAGCAATAAAGAGTGGGAATAAAAATGCATTGTTAAAAGAAAAATAAAATAAAATAAAAATAAAAATGCATTGTTTCATCTTACTTTAATAGATATTTATACTTTAAATGCACAGGAAAATATGATGCCATTCTTGCTTTTTCAAAAACCAACTATTTTATATTAACAGTTAGCTTGTCCTCTCAGGAATGAACTAGATAAATACCTAATGTCTTTACATCAGCAGCACATTTCCTTTACTCACTTGATATTTTTAGAAAGGGAATTTAAGGCAAGTTTGTGTGTGTGTGTGTGTGTGTGTGTGTGTGTGTGTGTGTGTGTGTGTGTGTGACTGACATTCTTTACAGCATTGGTCTGCTTGCATGGTTTTATTTGAAATGATTAGAACACATTTTTTGAGGTTTAATAAGGGCTGGTCCTCTGTGAAAGATCTTGCATAATTCTTAAGGACAAGACATTGTCCCCCCCCTTTTTTTTTAAACACTCTATTAAAAAAAAAGTCTTCAAAGGCTTCTACCAGGGACCAGGTGATTGAGTACGCAGACAGCTTTATCTGTTCAGCAGGAATTATAGTCCTTTTTTTTTTTTCATTAGTTAATTTTTAAAGGATTTTGTGTATGTATATACTGTATTTTGAGCATGCTTCCGCCTACACCTGTCTACTCTCAGTACTCCTGTTTCTTGAGTATATGTTTTAGGATGAGGCAAAAGGAGAGTTAACACATCTTTCTTACTTGTCGGTTTTCAGAATCTGTACAAGGCAGACCTTGAATGGATGAAAGGCATCGGCTGGGTTCCCATTGGGTCCTTGGAAGTTGTCAAAGCCAAGAGGGCCACAGAGATACTGAGTGATAACCTCTACCGCCAGCGCCCAGACACACTGAAATTCACCAGCATTACTGACTCACTGGAGCAGGTGCTGGCAAAGAACAACGCAATCAACATGAACAAGGTGAGGCCTCACCCTCCACCACGAAGCAGCAAGAGCTACTGCAGGGCAAGGCGAAGCCTGCCATGCTGCGATGCCCCCAAGACTATTGCAAGGCTTATAACGCCTTTTAAATGATTTTAGTTAGCATATTAAGTGTGTTTGGTAGCCCTCCCTCAATTTCCTCCACCTCTTTGCCCCACAATCTCTTCTTGTAGTCTTCTCCCAGGTGCTGTTCTGCTTTTGTGTGATGTGTGGTCCTTTTCATCCCCTCACTCCCTCCATACTTCATAGCCTTTCTTGGCCTTCTTTCTAGTTTTTGAAGGTTTTGCCAACATTTACACTCATTAAGATTCTCTATTACATTTTATTTACTTATGTTATAGATATGTATAAACATCCATACATATATATGCATACATGTGTGCCATGACATACATATGGAGGTCATATGAGAACCTGTGGATTCAATTTTCTCCTTTTGCCACATGAGTCCCTGGAGTCAAACTCAGGTCTTCATGCTTGGCAGCAATCACTCTTACTCACTGAGCGCTCTCTCTCTCTCTCTCTCTCTCTCTCTCTCTCTCTCTCTCTCTCTCTCTCTCTCTCTCTCTCTCTCTCTCTCTCTCTCTCTCTCTCTCTCTCTCTCTCTCTCTCTCTCACACACACACACACACACACACACACACACACACACACACACAGTACAAATTAGAGTCTACATATTAAAACAAGTGTTTTGCTTTCTGAGTTTAGATTACCTGTCTTCATATAAATGCTTTTCTACTGAAATATATCTGTTACATGGTAGTTGTCTTAGTTAAGGTTTTTATTGCTGCAACAAAACACCATGACCAAAAAGTACATTGGAGAGGAAAGGGTTTATTCAGCTTTCATGTCCATATCACTGCCCATCACTGAACAAGTCAGGACAGGACCTCAAGTAGGGCAGGAACCTGGAGGCAGGAGCTGATGCAGAAGCCATGGAGGAGTGCTGCTCACTGGCTTTCTCTTCATGGCTTTCTTAGCCTACCTTCTTACAGAAGCCGGGACCACCAGCCCAGGATGGCACCACCCACAATAGGCTGGGCTGCCCCCCCCCCCGCATTGATCATTAGTTGAGAAAATGCCTCACAGCTGGATCTCACGGAAGCATTTCTTCAACTGAGGCTCCTTCCTCTCTGATGACTGTAGCTTGTGTCAAGGTGACACACAAAACCAAGCCAGTACAGTGATGCTTTAAAATATTAAACTCTTGTTAAAAGTACTATGAAAAAGAGGAGTGAAGTTGAGAGAGAAATGTTTTAGAGGAGCCCAGGAGAAGTTGGAAGGGAGGATTTGATCAGGATCCACTGTGTCCTGTCTTAGGGTTATCATTGCTATGATGAAACACCATGATGAAAGCAACTTGGAAAGGAAAGGGTTTATTTGGCTTACACTTCCAAATCACTGTTCATTATGGAAGAAATGAAGGATAGGAACTCAAGCAGGCCAGGAACCTGGAAGGGAAACTGATGCAGAGGCCATGGATGGATGCTGCTTACTGACTTGCTCCCCATGACTTGCTCAGCCTGCTTTCTTATGGAACCCAGGGCCATCTACCTAGGGATAGCCCTACCCACAATGTGCTGGGCCTTCTCCCATCAGTCATTAACTAAGAAAATGGCCTACAGCCTGATCTTATGGAAGCCAATTATCAATTGAGGTTCCTTACTCTCAAATGACTCTAGCCTATATCTTGTTGACTGACATACAACTAGCCACCACATAAACACTTAAGATATTTTCAAAGAATAAATTTGAAATATTATTGAAAATACAGACTATACACTCTATATAAAGCCTGGCATGATGGTTCATGCTTGTAGTCCCAGAACTTGGGAGGTGGAGAAAGGAGGGTCCAGAGGTCAAGGTTATAGGAAATAATTTTGAAGCTAAGCTGAGTTATAGGAAACCCTGCCTTGAAAAAAATTTTAAAAAACAACAAATACGAGACAGTAATTCTCAGATATATTTTTAAATACCACAACCCAATTATTCTTTGCAGAACTGTTAACCTCTTTAATAGTTAAAGTATGTATTTGTAGATTTTTGGTAAGTAGCATAGGAAGGTAGTTTTAATGAATTTCATTCTACTTTGTGTCAAAGATAACAATTTCTGTGGATACCAAAATCATTTTTCTCCTTCTTAAAATAGCGCTTGTACACTGAAGCCTGGGACAATGATAAGAAGACCATCCACGTCATGCCTGACACACCAGAAATCATGCTGGCCAAACTCAACAGGATAAACTACAGTGATGTGAGTATCTGGAGAGGCAAACTGAGGAACTGTAATGTTTTCCTTAGTTAAATGTTTGACTAATTCATTACCTACCCTATAACTGACATTGTTGGCAAAAGAAACAGTTCACCCCTGATTTAATCTTGGGCTATGTGGTGGGGAAGTAGTCTAAACCTTCCTTCCCTTGGGTCAGCCGTGGGTACAAGGTCCCCATAGTCAGTTGCCATAAGTGTGGTCCTGCATCTGTAGATTTATCCCTAGGCTAAAGATGCCCCAAAACACTGCACCTGTTTTGAAAGTATATGGAGTTTTTATTGTTATTTTTCCATGAATCATATGTAACTATTGACATCTATTTATGTTGTACTATATGTCATAAACAACCTGGAGATTATTCAAAACATATAGGATGGTCAGGCAAGGTAGGCCATGTGTGTAAATCCCAGCACTTAGAAGGAAGCCTGAGGCAGGAGGATCGTGAGTTTAAACATGCTCTAGGCTACATAAGAAGGTCCAGTATAGCCTGAGCTTTTTCAGGACTTGAAAAGGGAAAGATATGCAGAGAGAAGTACATAGGCTACTGCCCCGCCTCATCTATATGGGGGACCACCAGCTCATCTAGGGGGTTCATTTCAGTAGTTGAAATGAGGACAGAAAAAAAATTAACAGACATCAGCTTCGTGTCTTCTGAAGGGAACAGTGACTACGGCATCTTTCCACAGAAACTCTACAAGCTGGCGCTGGAAGAGGCCAGGAGGCAAGGCTATGATTTGCGCCTGGACGCCATTCCCATCCGAGCAGCCAAAGCATCCAGAGAGATTGCTAGTGATGTAAGTGGATTTTTTTTTTTAAGAAGTGTTTCTTTCTTTAAAAGATTGTCAGATGGAAGTTTTCAGAGTGTTTCTTTACAGAACTTGCTTGCGCTTGCAAGTTTCATCCTCCTTTAGTGGCTCCCCTCTTACACAAAGTTAAAAGTGTAGGGATTAGGAGTAGAGCAAAGGAACTGACCTGAGCCTATTATGTCTGTCAGCCAGATAAAGACCATCATTTTTGTTTTTGTTTTTAAGATTTACTTATTTTTATGTATGTGAGTGCCCTGTCTGCATGTACACCTGCATGCCAGAAGAGGGCATCAGATCCCAGTATAGATAGTTGTGAGCCACCATGTGGTTGCTGGGAATTGAACTCAGGCCCTCTGGCAAAACGGGCAGTGCTCTTAACTGCTGAGCCACCTCTCCAGCCCCCAACCACTGGTTTTTGAAAACAGGAATCTTTCTCTTTAAGGACCTTCTGATTTTTTTTTTCTGATACTCAGGATGGAAGCCAGAGTCTTGTTCAAACTAAGTGATGACTCTGACACCAAGCTGTGCCCTGGTTCATATTTTATTTTTGATTCTCATAAGTTGAGCAGTAGTTAATCCAGATGTTTATGAGTAAAAATGACTGATATTAGAGGTAAATGTACCAATGTCAGTGTAACTTTTTTCCTGTTGCTTCCTTGTATTTACTGTAGTATGAAAGAAGGTTGGAGGGGGGATGTGGCTGGATGGTGGGCATGATTTAGGGTTCTCTTCATCCTTTATAGCTCTCAGTGAACTGCTCTTGTAAGAAGTCCTTAATGCTGATCAACAAACTGTGAAGCAAGTGGGACCCTCTCACCACTCACTCACCTCTTCTCTCCTTGCCCGTGCACAAGAAACATCCTCGGAGAGCGTCTGTGTTCTGTGCATCCTTGAAACACAAACTCTTTCCTGTACCAATCCCAGACCTTAAACTGAGTCTTCCTTTAATCCTCACAGCATTCTCAGATGCTAGGCTGGAGTACCATTCTCTGACGCTCATGGTAAAGTAGGAGATGATACATTACTTTTGATAGGAGATAGATTCTAAACCCCAAGACATGGCTCCCTCCTGGCAAAACTTCAGTAATGTTGATAGGTTAATAAGGAGAATAATTCCATGACACGTAAACTCTTCCTAAGTATATCCTTGACCAAGGGATTTATTCCAGGGTTGAACAACAAGAGAGAGATTCTAAAGTAATGTTAATGGTTTAAACAAAAACCACATATTTACTTGTTAAGGAATTTGATGTATACTGGAGAGTGTAGTTTAGAGAAAGGAGGAATACAAAATACAAAAAACTCTGCAGTCTAGGCTCAGCCCTGCTACAAACATAGACTATGGCCATTAGGATCCTGTTTTATAAACAGTGGGTGATATTCATCTTTGCTCGGCTTGAGAGCAATGGAGAATACACAGGAGTAGTGTGTGTTCTTTTTGTCAGATTCACATACCTTTTCTTTCTTCAGTACAAGTACAAGGAAGGCTACCGGAAGCAGTTGGGCCACCACATCGGAGCCCGGAACATCAAGGATGACCCCAAGATGATGTGGTCCATTCATGTGGCCAAGATCCAGAGTGACAGGGAGTACAAGAAGGACTTTGAGAAGTGGAAGACCAAGTACAGCAGCCCAGTTGACATGCTGGGCGTGGTGCTGGCCAAGAAGTGCCAGATCCTCGTAAGCGACATAGACTACAAGCATCCTCTACACGAATGGACGTGCCTGCCTGACCAGAATGACGTCATCCAGGCACGGAAGGCCTATGACCTACAAAGTGATGTGAGTGGGACTAATATCCGTCAGCTATGTGTTCAAACGGTTTAGCGGGGGAATCCTAAACTTTCAGTGTCATGGAATCATTGGGAAGTCTGATAAAACCCATGAATCCCTTTCCAAAGAAATATTATGAAATACATAAAATAAGCATTGGGATCAAAGGAAATCAATCATATTAAGAATGATTATGAAAATATTAAACCAAATCTGATATATGATAATATGCATGTTTATTTGTTAACACATCAAACATATATTAACTAGCTTGGTGCATAATAACTAACCCCAAAGATATGTGAAGGGCATAAATATTTTAAGAAGTATGCAACATCTATAGTAATACAACAGTGTCTCTAACACCTACACTGACTAAGACACATGTAGTATTTGTAGTTCTGTTCCACATGCTGCTACTTGCATGAACGTGTTTCAGTTAGATGTTAATAAAAACATGTATTTCAGGTTTAGCTCTGGCCAAGTTCACTAATGTCAGGTTAGAAATCCTGATTTGGAGCAGACTTATTGATTGCACCACCTTTTTTACTGACTTCCTTTTCTTATAGAAAGCATCAGTAATAATTTGGGAATGAAAGTCTACGAATGTGCCACATACATTTTGACCAATTTTCTAGGATACCAAAAGAAACTATAATGACCAAACTACACAAGAGACACATTTTTCTTTGACAGTAGGCAGGCGCCCTGTAGCCATGCGGACACTCCATTCCTGCCATAGGTGCTTCTTCTTCTGATTGACCTCTAACTAAATAGTTGCTTTTAGAAGAATTATCAAAGTAATTGCATTTAAAACTGTACTTTAAAAAATATCTTCAAAAAAATCTTCAAAAACCATAAAACAAAATATTGCCCTTACTTAAAGAAGAGTTCTCTTATAGCCGATTATTTAAATTCAACAAACAAAATAAATTCTAAGACAAGTAAAAAGGCTAGGATAAATACAAGAAAAAATACTGTTTAGAAGCCTGCACATAAAACCATGTGAACATACTACTTTTGTTTGCACAAGAAAGCATATTTAGTCATAAATGGTCAGTCAGTAGTATTCACCCCTGTATCTATCATGTGACTATCTGTGAAGGTCACTGTTAGACAAAATAGGAACCCACCCTGTTTTAAGAGGAGTATTCCCCATAAGGAGGTGTGGGCATCACATCAGACAGCAGGCACCTTACTCCAGAGGTCAGGCAGTAATTTCCTTAATGTTGTTTTGTATCACAGAAATCAAATGTTGAAGAGATTTTATGGGTCTTAAAAAAACAGCAAATATTACCCAACCTCAGGGACAAAGTATTTGGTAAACCATTTTAAACAAAGATGGGTCTTCCTAAAATTGTACGCAAGTACAATTCAGTAGTTATTTGTATGTGCTCGGTCAAAGTCAGATGCCAAGATGACTAGGTGCTATCTGAATGCTTGCACTTTGTTTTCAGGCTGTTTACAAGGCTGACCTTGAATGGTTGCGAGGCATTGGATGGGTTCCCATTGGCTCTGTAGAGGTGGAGAAGGTGAAAAGAGCGGGCGAAATCCTGAGTGACAGGAAGTATCGCCAACCCGCAGACCAGCTCAAGTTCACATGCATTACAGACACCCCAGAAATTGTCCTGGCAAAAAATAATGCCATCACTATGAGCAAGGTAAGTCCTTAGCGTTTTCCTGCCACCTGAGTCGGGTCTCCCATGGACTCGGCCTGTAAGATGGGAAATGGCCTGATGAGCCTGGGAGCAGCAATCAGGAAAGGGCTCACTTCTGCAGCCACCTGTAGAATGACACCAAGAATTCTAGCCTTGTGCTTTTCTCCCACTGTGCCCTCTAACCATGTGTACATGTGAGAGCCTAGCCTGAGCTGGTCTCCCTACACTAATGTGCATGCCCTCCTTGGCTGTGACCTACCCCTGTGTAAAGCACTGACTCAGATGGAGCAGACATGGGCCTCTGATTTTCTTGGTCCATGTTTCATGCAGCAGCTTAGTTGCCTCTTTTGCTCTGCTGATTTAGGCTGTGAAAATCCACTTTTGAGACTGAGCTGTTGTTGCTTGCCAGTATCATGACATAAGGTAGATTATTTTCTGCAGAGGCCCCTCTATCTGTTCATCCTTGAGCAAATCAGTTGGCCCTTAGTAGGTACATTGACATTTTAGGCTGGGATGAACTTAAACGAATTCTCCTAATGCTGTATGGATGTCTTTCCGTCGTTCTGGTAGTAAGAGTGAGCCCTCAGAAGAGAATTAGAAATTAGCTCTCAGAGAGCAAAATCTGGGGTTTGCAGAATAGACCTCCAGAAGCTAATTTATACTTCACCATACCTATTAAGAGCAACCACAAAGAAAGAACATACATGAAGAGAGAGAGAATCTGCTGTGACTCCAGGCATTATACATAGTATGATCTCTTAATAGTCACTGAAAGATACCATCCCCTACCTTTAAGGAGGAGGAGTGTGAACAGTGCACACCCTTCTCAAGAGCAGTAGGTTTACAGTAAGATGTGCTGGGCCTTCTTCCAAGGCTGACTTCTCTCTGATCTCTGCTACATGAAGTCCTAGAGGTTCTAAGAGGAAGACCATGGTTCACTGGGTGAAACGGATTCATAATTAGAGCGCTTGTTTTGCATAAAATAATTATATTGGTTTGTGAGAGCTCTCAGGCCACGCTCTAGTTGTTTCTATGTTGCCATGTTTTACCGTTTACCACCTAGCAAGGCTTTATTTGTAGTAAGCTATGAGTTACATTCAACAGTGAGTGTAACATTGCTGGCTTCAGCAGAAGGCTTCACTCCTCCCTCTCCACAGCATTTATACACAGAAGCGTGGGATGCTGACAAAACCTCCATCCACGTCATGCCCGACACCCCTGAAATCCTGCTGGCCAAGAGCAATTCTGCCAACGTCAGCCAGGTATGTGATACCCTTGGCTGTAGCTGAGGCATCTGTAGAAGCCATTAAAATGCTTTTCCACCTTAGCAGTGTCTTCTCTGGGAGTGGACTGCTGGGTTTCTAAAACAATTGCATTTTCTCTTGGATTTTACTTTTTACCTAGAAACTATATACCAAGGGATGGGATGAATCAAAGATGAAGGACTATGACCTGAGAGAGGATGCCATTTCCATCAAAAGTGCCAAGGCCTCCCGGGACATTGCCAGTGATGTGAGTTCCTTCTCTTTTGGTCCTCTGCTTTTCATACTGCCGAGCATCCCCCCACAATCTTACTAGTAGACCACTTTGCAATTGTTTCCATGTTCACTTCCCCAGACCTCTCCTGCTTGCTTTGCAAAGAATACACTTTAGAATTAGACTTGATGCAAGGAGAGTTCTCAACAATGAGGTTATATCAATCATTACTGCATTTTAAATTTAATTTATTCTATATTATGTGTGTGTTTGCCTGTGTGTATGTATGTATACCATATGAGTGTCATGCTCAAGGATGCCAGAGGAGGGAATAAGATGCCCTAGTGAGCTGCCATGTGGGTGCTGGGAATAACACCTTGTCTTCTGAAAGAGCAGCTAGTGCTCTTAACCACTGAGCCATCTCTTCAGACCTGTTATTTTCATGATGGCAGAAAAGTGCAAACATCATACTGGGACGTCAGAGAGTTGAGGTTTGAACTCCTTATGCATCTCATGTGACCTAAACCTGGCTTTCTGAACCTGTTTCTGACATTTTAGTACAAATACAAGGAAGCCTATGAAAAACAGAAAGGCCACCACATTGGAGCCCAGAGCGTTGAAGATGACCCCAGGATCATGTGTGCCATGCACGCAGGCAAGATTCACAGTGACAGGGAGTACAAGAAGGAATTCCAGAAGTGGAAGACCAAGTTCAGCAGCCCAGTAGACATGCTGGGCTTGGTGCTGGCCAAGAAGTGCCAGACGCTGGTCAGCGATGTTGATTACCGCAACTTCCTGCACAACTGGACTTGCCTGCCTGATCAAAACGACGTTATTCAAGCAAAGAAGGCCTATGAACTGCAGAGCGATGTATGTAACAGGAACCTGGGGAGAGAGGGACGGAGGACTTGGGGATGATATCAGTTAGTTGTCAGTCAGGGCGTCTGGGTATGGATCTCTGGGCTGTGCACAACCCTGAGATGGAAGACCCTCCTGAAGCCATATCTTTTATTTCTAAACATTATTTCCATGTCTTTTCTGTTTTCTGGCAAGTCAAACAGATACACTAAATCTAAACATTTTAAAATATTACCACCAGTTCCAAACTAAACAGTATGTGAGTCATTTATCACAAAGTTAAAAATGGAATGAGATTCAACTGAGGTTCCCTTTAAATTTTTCCAATTGTATAATCTTTTAAAATCTCAAATAATTATATTGTGGCATTCATATATACAAGTAATAGTTATAGTTAGTACAAATAACTATTCCTTTACAAATGACTTTTGTCATCAGTACCAGAACCCCTGAATCCTGTCAGAAGGAAGTTCTTCCTTGTGTACAGCCGCCATCCCCCATGCTTCTCCACCTCTCTCCTCAAACCCTTGGGTTTTCAGCTAACAGAGGGTGTGTCTAACCTCTTTGGTCTGACATCTTGGCAGAGTGTGTATAAAGCAGATCTGGAGTGGCTGCGCGGCATTGGCTGGATGACGGACGGTTCCGTAGAAATGACCAGAGTGAAGGGCGCTCAAGACCTTGTGAATGAAAGACTGTACAGGACACGACCGGAAGCCTTGAAGTTCACCTCTATTGTCGACACTCCGGAAGTTGTCCTGGCAAAAGCCAATTCTCTGCAAATGAGTGAGGTAAGAAGCCACTCATCTATTAAGCTTTCATGTTTCTGGACACCGTGTTCAGATGGTGGCAAGTAAATCCGAGGAAACAGGCTGTTCTCTTCGAAGCATTCCAATGAAGGGGCAAGTCTGAGGGTCTGTTGAGTACCTTAGTGCAGTCACATTGAGAGTAGAACTCTCATGGGGGGATGTATCTTTCCTTTCTCACAGGAACTTTGAAGCACTAAACTGAAAACGGTCACTTCACAGCAATTCAATAGTATTTAACTCTTATTAGTTCTAAGGCCTGGGACATAATGCTGTTAAGAGTGCAGTACTGCATGAGTCAAGATTCCCCAGAGAAACTGGTCCAGTGTGCTCTGTCTATAAGTGTATATGTAGAAAGAGAGATTACAAGCTTAAGAAGTTGGCTCATGTGAATAACAAGCCGGCAGCTCTAGAATCTGCAAGATAGATTAGCAACTTGGAGACCCAGGGAAGAATGACAGCTCAGTGTCATGGGTGGTTTGCTGACAACATTCCCTCTGGATGGCGAAGCAAGAGTATTACAGCTTTCAATGGGTGGATGAGGCCCATCCATACAGTTGGGAGCACTTTGTGTTATTTGAAGTCTACTGAGTAGTCACTGCCTATTCAAATTAAAGCATTAAATTGGCCCTTGTAAGTGCATGCAGAAACATCTGGTTTTAAATAAAGTTGTTGCCAAGGCTTAATGTTTCAGATAGCCATTCTCTGCTGCTGAGTTTAAGGTGACGTTTCCTCTTTGTCCACAGAGGCTGTATCAGGAAGCCTGGAATAAAGATAAAACCAACATCAACATTCCCTTGGACACTCCAACCATGCTGCAGGCCCAAATCAATGCCTTGCAGATTAGCAATGTACGAAGAATATGCATTAAGTGCAAAATCCTTTACCTTCTAGAGAACAAGTAATGCGCATGGCTTTTGGTGCTAGATTTTGTTTCCCTTTGGTACCCGTGGATAGAAGTTCTGCCTTTTATGGTGCTAGCATAGTTACATCGCTGAGTGTCTAGACTGTAGGTATTCTCCCTTCACCCATGCAACCTTCTTCCCATAGCCAATAGCTGTGGCTTAGTTCCTTATGTATTCCTGGAAATAATTAAGCCATAGTCAGGTGCCTCCATGCTCAACAGCATCTACTGTCATCTCAGGTCTTCTGATTATACCTTTTTGTTTTACATCCCAAAGTCAAGTGGTAGACAAGCGAACATTTTAATTACATTCAAAGAGCAAGAGGTAATGTCACATTCCTTTATAAAAAACCAAAACACTCTTGAGTTTTAGGCAGTGATGGTGCATGCCTTTAGTCCCAGTTCTTGGGAAGCAGGGGCAGTCGGATGGATCTTTGTGAGTCCGAGGCCAGCCTGGTCTTCAGAGTGAGTTCTAGGACAGCCAGGGCTACATAGAAAAACCCAAGACCAAAGGGGGGGGGGCACGGAGGAGGAAGAAAAGGAGGAGGTGGTGGAAGAGTAATAGGAGGAGAAGAAAAAGAAGACTCCTTTCAGTTAAAGAACAAAAGGGCAAAATTAAAGGACAACTTCAGCAGGTCTTCCTGGACCTTAATAAAGCAGGCCTGGTTTTATTGTTCATTTTGAAATCTCCAGGTACTGAGGCAGGGGGATATTGTCAACCACACACCAAGTTGTGATGAAAGTAAATGTTCAGTCATCGGTACCGCTAAATGCTTAGCTTTAAGTTTTCCATCATAGGCATCCTCTTCTACAAAGTAACTATCCCACAGCCAGGGACCTCAGAGATGAATGTTTTCCTCATTCTGCCTTTCCACTACGGCTTATGCTATCTGGCATGCCTACTGTGAGTCTGTTTTCACTTTCTAAACAAAGCTGTGTTCTGGCTCCCTAGAAACTCTACCAGAAAGACTGGGATGAAGCCAAGCAGAAAGGCTATGACCTAAGAGCAGATGCTATTGAAATCAAGCATGCCAAAGCCTCCAGAGAGATCGCCAGTGAGGTAACTTCCTTCTGTTTGCTTTGGGGTTTTTCTCCTCCCATAAAGCAAAGACTGTTTCAAGAATCCCTTTCTCTTTTTATAATCCATGCAAACAATTGCATTTTATGTTGTGCTGAAGACATTTTGTACTTAAAATATTAAAATGAATAAAAATGTTAGTTAAAATAAGCATGGTAGATATCATTTCTACATTGTTTATCAATAACAACCAAAATATCACATTTAAAATTTTGCATGAAAATTCAGGAAACCACTACAATGTCATTTTATCCCCCAAATATTTCTGGCATTCTCCACAGCATAAATGATGGTCATTTTGTATAACACTCAAGAGTGAAATCATATTTTATATCAAATATTTCATGCTAGAGGCTTATGTATAAGATTTTATCAATGTTTCCAAGTTTGCTTCTTGCTAATTTAAAGTTCACTAGCCGTAATGTGAATATCTTCCAAGATGTCTTCTACTCCCAGCTCCAACCCTTAAACAGCCCTTCCTTAAGATGGGCCGGGTGGTGCACGCTTTAATCCCAGCAGTCAGGAGGCAGAGGCAAGTGGATCTCTGAGTCCAAGACCAGCCTGGACTACAGAGTGAGTTCCAGAACAGCCAGAGCTACACAGAGAAGCTCTGTCTCAAAAAAACAAAACAAAACAAACAAACTAACTAAAATAACAACAAGCCTCCCCTTCTTCCTTTCTCTGGTTCTTCTCTTTGCCCTGTCTGTACACAGCGGCGTTCTCCTCTGCAGTCCCCCATTTTCACCTCTTAACCACCAGTGCCCACAGCTTATTCCTAGTTTTCTCCCTTTGATCCGAATACTTCCAGGTTGCCCAAACACAAGAAAGAAAAGGGTACCATCTCTCCCCAGAGTTTATCACACAAAAGCTCTCATCTGCAGACCCCTTGTCATTGCCTGCTTGAAACCAGTGATCTTGCTTTATGAAAAATGTATCTTTCTTGAGTCTCTAAAATCATGCTAATGGCTCTTTCCTGAGGTGCCCTCAGCACCGTGGGGATCTATATTGCTGAACCCTCTACCTATCCAGCAGCCTTACTTCCACCACTGTGCCATCTTTCTTCTGAATTATGGGATATTGTAGGATCTGTCTCACCACAACACTGTGAGAATTGACTGGGATTTTAATTGCTACTGTTTAACTATTTTTCTATTTTTAAAAAACCCCTCATCACTTTAGTATGGATAAACCTTATACATCTGAAGCTCGTGTAGTAAACAGTGATTGCTCAGAAATGTTAGCTTTTTATACTATTTTAACTCACCATAGTGTTTTCTTCCTGGTTTATTCATCTGCCTGAAATAGTCCTGATTTCCTTTAAGCTGAAATATATAATGGCTTCTAGTGTTGAGCCAATTTGCATTAAGATTAACATTCTGAAATCACTTAAAATATTAATATATTATTTCTCTGTTTTCTTTCACAATTTCAGTACAAATATAAAGAAGGTTACAGGAAGCAGCTAGGCCACCATGTGGGTTTCCGTAGCCTGCAAGATGACCCCAAGTTGGTATGGTCTATACATGCTGCCAAGATCCAGAGTGACAGAGAGTACAAGAAAGCCTACGAGAAGTCTAAAGGGATTTACAACACACCCCTGGACATGATGTCAATTGTTCAAGCCAAGAAATGCCAAGTCCTGGTCAGCGACGTTGATTACCGCAATTACCTGCACCAGTGGACATGCCTGCCGGATCAGAACGACGTGATCCAGGCTAAGAAAGCCTATGAGCTGCAGAGCGACGTGAGTATGCCACAGCCTCCAACGAGGTGAAATGTGTGTGTGTTCAATCATAGTGTATGCTCCAGAGGCATCATTTGAACAGCAATCTTGGAAAGACCTAAGGCATTCTGGACAGTAATAGAAGCTGTCCCAATATGTCATATGTTGTGACGGATTCTTGTTGACGGTAGCAGTATCCTATTCACAAAGATATTTTTTTTAATTAGCCCTATTCTATATAATGAAGTAGAAAATTTTCAGTTCCACTGTTCTGACCCTTGCATGATCTAATGTCTAAATTCCAGGAACAGATAAAAGCATAAGGAAAAATATTGTTTTAATTTAGTTGACCCGTGTAGAAAGTAATATAGAGGTATTATTGTCCTACTATCCATACATCTAATGGGCTCCTTTCCTAATATCCCTATAGCTGTTATTCCCTAGTATCCCTATAGCTGTTATTCCCTAATATTCCTATAGCTCATGAGAGACACACATCAAGTAGGAAGCACAAAAACTCAACCTGGTATAAAAGCAAAACTATGTGTCACTGCCACGTATCGTTCCACCCACTGCTGTCTGTCATCCCACCAAGGGCCACTTGTGAGTGATGCTCCAGTTCCCACAGGAGACCATGAACTTCTAGAGATGGATGCCAGAGACATATAACACGCGAAGGTTCCAGTGTAATCCGCATGCCCTTTGGCTGACTTGAGTCGGGGTTATGTGTGGTCTTCACGTGTCAAATCCCACTGGCTAACTTGAGTCTCTCTACTGTGTGTGTTCCTCTCCTCCGTATAGAACGTGTACAAGTCAGACCTGGAATGGATGAAGGGTATTGGATGGTTGACCGAGGGTTCTGTGGAAGTGATGAGGGTAAAGAACGCTCAGAACCTTCTGAATGAAAGGTTGTATCGCATAAGGCCCGAGGCCTACAAATTCACTAGCATTGTCGACACTCCAGAAGTGATCCTGGCAAAGACCAATGCTCTGCAAATCAGTGAGGTAAGCTGGTGTGGCTATGGTCCCAAGGCAGACCTCAGTCAATCAAAGGGGAGATTAGGTCATGAGCGTCAGATTGCTAATATCACAGGAAGTAAGATCTGGGGCACAGCTGAGTCCAGGTCATCATAGTCTGTGGTTGATGGATGCATCTTGGGTCAAAACAACTGAGACCAGACTCTGACACACATTTCAGTTGCATTGGAAGATGCACTCTGAAATGCTATAACCACAAAATTGTCACTTATTTGTGGCTATTTAATCGTGGCATAGGGTGGCAAGTCCAGGGGCAGTCCCATCTTTAGACGTGACAGTTGTTTTGATGGAGAAAGCAAACTCCTAACTAGCATTGTATGTTATCAGAATTTCAACACTACAGACTTAAGAGTCACGTAATTAGATGTGCTGATTGGACAGGAATTTTTTACTATCCTATTTAGACTTATGTTGTGTCATATCTGAATCATTCATAAAGTTACTTGGTATTTGTAAATACAAAATACATATAGAAAGCACCCAACAATAACTTTTTAATTTTAAACATTATCCATGTGGTGAGTGACTTTTTAACCTGCCATGCTGTTACCCTTCATATTTACCAGCCATTGTATCGTGATGCCTGGGACAAGGAGAAGGCAAACGTGAATGTGCCTGCTGACACGCCAGTGATGCTGCAGTCCAAACTGAACGCCATCCAGATTAGCAACGTAAGACTCTGTAGCATTTGCCTCACAGAATTCTGTCTACCAAACCTTTCCTTAGCGTATTCAACAAAAGTTAAGCAAAAAGCATGAGTGGTTTTTTTTTAATCTCCAGGTTTTAAGACACTAGTAATTTGTAATGTAAAGATATATCCTTGTTGAAAAGGAAAAGGTACTAATGGTTTCTCAAAAATAAAACAAAGTATAACCTAAAGGTATTTGTATTGTAATACTTGGTTTTCCTTTTCAGTGAACCATTATCTTTTTTTTTTTCTTTAAAAGCCAACAAATGTATGGTTTTGTGATTTTTTTAATATGGCTTACTGTTTCTGAAATTTCTGTCATAAAAAAATTACTGGATCTTCCTTTACTACGAATCATTGTAAATGTGTGTGAAGTCAAATTCAGTGTGAAACTAGACGTTCCTATAACTCTTAAGGAGATTTATGTTCAGCAGAACTGTTAGCAGTAGTTCATTTTTCACAACCAGTAATGTGTTTTATTGTGACTATAAATGCCATGTACTGCCAATAGCTAGTCTTGATCAGTACTGTTGACTCAGCGGCTCCCTCTTCAGACTTACTGTGGCATTGCAATTCTCATTTGCAGAAACACTATCAGAAAGCTTGGGAAGATGTCAAGATGACGGGTTATGACATACGTGCAGATGCCATTGGGATCCAGCACGCCAAGGCTTCTCGCGATATTGCCAGTGATGTAAGAGAGCTTCTCTGTCTGGGTTCAACAAATACTGACTTGTAGACACATAGGAAATTTAACTTAATTCTTCAGGAATTACATTAGAATGTCAGTAATTTTTCTTAGTATATTATTTTAAAATTCCAGAATAACTTGTACAGTGATTTGAAAAGCTCCCTGCACTTTCACTTAGTTCTACAATTCCTATAATTATGCAGAAAATCCCCCCCCCCAAAATCTTCTCAACATCACTTGATTTACAAGAACACACATTTGTTGGGTTAGTGAACATAGAAAATTTTATTACCCCAAAGTGTGACACGCATACTATTTGTGGTTCCTGAGATAATTTTGGGCAGTATAAGGGACAAGTAATTTTTAATAATGAAAGTCATTTAATATAACAAACATGCTAGTTTTCCTCTATATGTTATACATTTAAAACTTATTTTAAAAAATAAGTTTATAATTTCAAGATAATTTTATACAATTAATTTCACTTAAAGTGATTGGTTGGGAGTGCAGGGTTGTGGTTGATTATGATAAAACATCTGAAGGTAGCAAACAGTGACCAGAGTCTGAGGCGCCAACGAGACTTGAGGAGGGAGACGCCCAGGCAACACGTCTTATCTCCAGGGTGCCCACAGTGTTTCAAGACATGTGCTCTTAGAAAGTAAAGCAATGTAACACAAAGTGCAAAAGAAAATTTACAACATGAACTTAGAGAAAATTAGTGTCCCAAAATAAAGGTGACCCAGAGAGATGGGGTTACTGTCGATAGAAAACACGTTGTCTGTAGGAAATGAGAGCACGGGAAACCTGATCTTCCTTCTCGTGCCGCCCTCCCCCCCCCACCCCCGTTTCCCAGTATCTGTACAAAACTGCTTATGAGAAGCAGAAAGGCCATTACATTGGATGTCCCAGTGCCAAGGAAGATCCAAAACTGGCTTGGGCAGCAAACGTGTTGAAGATGCAAAATGACAGGCTGTACAAAAAAGCCTACAATGACCACAAGGCCAAGATCTCTATCCCAGTGGACATGGTATCCATCAACGCTGCCAAAGAGGGCCAGGCATTAGCAAGCAATGTGGACTACCGGCAGTACCTGCACCAGTGGTCTTGCTTTCCCGACCAGAATGACGTGATCCAGGCCAGGAAAGCCTACGACCTGCAGAGTGATGTAAGTGCCTCCCCCCCCCCCTTCGCCCCAGAGAAAGCCTCCCATGGCGTGGCACGCTGACTGCTGCCAATGCTCCAGAAAGCCTAATGCCCCGCCCCCATGTGAGCATGCCCCTCTACTGATTGGCCATGGTATGACTAGATTTGCTCAGGAGACTTTAATTTTCATCAAGAAGGTGATACCAGAATTTCCCCTGGAATTTGCTGAGGCATTTAACACGTATAGCTTGTTCAATGTAAGAATGTTCGTGGCCTTCAGCTGTATAATGAAGAGCAATAAGGATGTCTTATTTCCCTGAATGGAATGATGTTCTCAGTATCAGTGTTTGTTTGTTTATTTATTTATTTATTTATTTATTTATTTTATTTTATTTTTTTAGACAGGGTTTCTCTGTGTAGCCTTGGCTTTCCTGGACTCACTTTGTAGACCAAGCTGTCCTTGAACTCATAGTGATCCTCCTGCCTCTGCCTCCCTGAGTGCTGGGAGTAAAGCAGTGTTTATCTTAGCCAAGACATTTTTAGATGTATTCATATTTTATGCCAGTTTAATTTTTCTAAAATTATGGATTCTTTAAGGTTCTATGTTTCATTTTTAAATATATTGTTAATTTTATGTGTATGCATACTTTGCCTGCATATATGTCTGCATACCACATGTGTACTTGGTATCCATAGAGGCACTGGGACTGGAGGTATACAGTTGTGAGCTACCATATGAGTGCTGGACGTGAACTTGGGTCCTCTGGAAGAGCAGACAGTGCTCTTAACCACTGCCTCATTTTTCCAACCCAAGGTTATGTGTTTCTTGTATAGAATGGATGTCTTCTTTTAATTTTTGAACTTGGTTTCTTTATTCTTCAAGAGATGTGTATTAAATATTGAATGAGCTATTAAAGGTAGTGTGCCTGTGGATGACGTGAGTTGCCTAGTGGCAGATGCAAGCCAGTTTTAGCATAAACTGCATTAGTAAAATCACATTTTTTTAAAAATGAGACATGGAAACATGACTTTTGGAGCTGTCCTATTTTAAACACTGCAGTGTATGGTGCCACCCTTCTTTTGAGATTTTTCTAGTATTTTCATTCTCTTGTTCCCATTTTAGCTTGACATTTGGCTCCCATAACTAGTTATTAAAATATCATTCCTAACCAGGGGCTTTTTATATTAATTGCTGGTGTTTTAGCAATAGAACAGTTTTTTATCTGTAAAACTTTTATATTTGGGGCGATAATCAAGAATGTGGCAGATCCCAGTTGGAAGAGAGGGACTATCTTAGATAAAGAAGACTCAATTCAGGCCAGAATTGTGCAGTTGGCTTTGAATTCTTAATTATCCTTCTAAAAATACGTATTAACTATGCCATGTTCCTGGCATTCTATTAGCACAAAAGATATGATGGCAAATAAGGAAGAAAGAGCAAGATGTGGCCCCTGGTGTGAGGGAGTTCACAGTGATACAGAAACATGTGCACTGAAAGATGCCGGTGAGGATGGAATGGTTGAGAAAGTGTGGTCTCTGGCTCTCTGAAAAGAGAAGGGAGACATTCCTTGGAAGAAGCAATGATTTAGCAGGCTTATCATGGAGAAGGGGGCACAAAGACACTCAGCGACAGACGGTGTGATCAGTACGGAGGGGATGGATGACAGGAGGTCGGAAGAGTAGGTGGTGGCTAGAACCAGGGCAGAGTCATGCTGAATTATTTGGTCTTTATCCTGAGGCCAGAGGGAGCTATAGGAGGAGGCATTCAGTGGCGCCAGGTTGGAACTGAGGACTTTGAAGAGGTCGTCCTGGTTATGCAGAGAGCTATTATTGGTACTTTGAATCTTTACATTGGCTAGCGTAATGATTGCCTAGGTATCAGAAAGTATCCACTGTACGTCCAAGGAGAGGGTCGCTTCCACACATGCCCATAGGTACCTCTGTATAGGCCCCCATATAGATCCCATACAGAAGTAAAGCACTGCTGTGTGGGGGTCTGGTGATGTCTGGCAAGGGCTCCTTCAAATTATTGCTTGGAAAAATTAAAATACAATGTAAGGGATGTGGCTTCCTTTATTTTATTGCTGCAGTCAGAAAGATCCAACACTGCATCTACTTCACTGTGCCTTCTCCCGCGCCCCCCCCTCCCCGCCCCAGGCCATCTACAAGGCTGACCTGGAGTGGCTGCGTGGCATTGGCTGGATGCCAGAAGGGTCCCCTGAAGTGCTAAGGGTCAAAAATGCCCAGGAGATCCTGTGCGACAGTGTCTATCGGACGCCCGTGGTGAAACTCAAGTACACAAGCATTGTGGATACACCGGAAGTTGTCCTGGCTAAGTCAAATGCCGAAAACATTAGTATTGTGAGTCACTGTTGTTTCTTATGTGTTAAAATTGAACTCAAGCTATAAATGATAATGAATAATTTCCTTGACCCCACCTATTTTTAAGAAAAATATTGATAAATGTAAGCAGCATTGGTAGCATTGTTTTGGTTTGGGCTACTTTTAAGAGCTAAAATGTTAATAAAGAGTACTAATATAATTCTCTTACAAAATTTAAGTAACTTGTGTGCAAAAAATTAAAAAAAAACTTTACCTTAACATGAAAATATTCTGGATCAGACCTAAAAGAATAGTTATACGTGTTTGCTGAAACTAGTAAAATTACAAACTATCAACTGATTTCTGGTTTGTTGTTGTTTGTTTGTTTGTTTTTGGTTTGGTTCCTTCCATAGCCAAAATACAGAGAAGTTTGGGACAAGGATAAAACTTCCATCCACATAATGCCAGACACGCCTGAGATTAACCTTGCTCGAGCAAATGCTCTTAATGTGAGCCATGTAAGTACCACAACAGATGATCTCTTGCTCAGAAGTCACCCAGCTGGTGCCTCTGCATGACCAGGGTGTGTCCGTGTGGCCAAGCCAAGCACTTGGGCAGCAGTGGAAAGCAGAGCAGATCCCTGGCCCCAAAGCCTAGTAACCAAGCCAGTTACTGGTGAGCCAACAGCCACGGGGCAAAGGGGAGAGAAGAGAATAAAGAAACGCACAGGCTAGAAAAGAAGGGAATGCTGGACTCAAATTCAAAATATTAATTTTTTCAAAATTATGTGGATTGATTACAAAAACTGGATTGAGGGAGATATCTCAGGAAAAGAGAAATTACCAAACTGTTATTTCTGAGTATTTCTACCATGGTCAGTACAGACTATAGCTATTAAAATATGCACAATGCACGTGTGTTTCAGGCACTCATTGGCCAAATGCTGTCACTTTTTATACATCACACTCCTTAGCAATGCAAATAAGAATGCCACGAGAGACTATGAACTGTCCTTTGCTGTGACCTTTTATGATAGTTTTAGTCATCTGAGTTTAAAATAGAAAAAAAGACTTTGGATGGAGTGATAAGTTTTTACTTTACTTCACTTGTTTTTAATAACAAAAAATAGAGCTATTGTACCCCATTGTACTTTACCAGAAGATCTGGTATTCTTGAGCAATGTGCACTTATCAGCCATGGAAGAGTGAAAACTCTGTATTGAAAAGAAAAAAAACTCAAAAAGGTAGAATGTTTGTAATTATAAAAATAGCAAAATTGAGCTGAAGATACTGGTAATAGCCTGTTGGTGTCTAACTTATCCCAGTGCCATCTCTACATTGACACTAAGAAAGGGACAATGAAACTGGCTTTGGAGAAGCACATGAAGGCTGTCATTCAAGTGCACATAAAAACAATCCTCGTTGGGTCCAGGCCTTTGACTGTGGATGCTATTTCATGTTCCAGAACAATGACATAGATAAGAATGTTCTTCACCTCTTCTACCTTTTCTCCTCTTCAGAAACTCTACCGTGAGGGATGGGATGAAGTCAAGATGAGCTGTGATGTCCGGCTGGATGCCATCCCTATCCAGGCTGCCAAGGCCTCCAGGGAGATTGCTAGTGATGTAAGTGGACCTTTTAGTTTATACCTTCAGGGTGGTTCCCTCCCCCTCCCCCCAGCAAATTCTCTGTATGTATCAGAGGGCATGCTGTGACCCATCTGCTCCACTTTTTTTTTTTTAAACCTCCAGTATAAATACAAGCTTGACCACGAGAAGCAGAAGGGACACTACGTGGGCACCCTCACAGCCAGGGATGACAACAAGATCCGGTGGGCCCTCATAGCTGGCAAGATTCAGAATGAAAGGGAGTACCGGCTGCAGTGGGCCAAGTGGAAGACCAAGTTCCAGAGCCCTGTGGATATGCTTTCCATCCTGCATTCTAAAAAGTGCCAGACCCTGGTCAGCGACGTGGACTATCGCAATTACCTACACGAGTGGACGTGTATGCCCGACCAGAATGATGTGATTCAGGCCAAGAGAGCCTACGAGCTGCAGAGCGACGTGAGTGGGCTGCACTGTACCCTTTCCCTGTGACACCCAGGAAGGTCGTAGCATGAAGCACCTTTGTCACAATCACGCGTCTCTACACGGCCCAGAGTTTTGATAGTAGTTAGGCCTTGCAGTCTAGTATCAGAATCAGCAACGCCAGGAAAGATCTAACCTTCATGTGAAGGAATAAATGGAGGTGTAAATGACTGTAGGACTTGATGGAAGGTCAAAAACAAAACAAAACAAAAACAAACAAAAAACCAGTATGTGGGGAATCAGGTTTGCAGAAGTGAACATCTGTAATCCCAGCACTTGGGAGTCAGAGGTAAGAGGATTGCAGCAACCTCAAGGCCAGCCTGGTCTAAATAGAGAGATCAAGGCCAGTGCAAGGGCTCCATCATTAGGTCCTGCTGTTGGGAGGGAAGGGATGAATTATAGTCAAAAGTTATTGTCTACAGCATTTAGATAACAATCAATGTTTGTATAAATGAACTATTGGTAGTTCATACACAGGATGTAGGCATAAATGTGCTTTTCCAATTGTTTAGAGATCTTGAATCAAGTTGTCAAAATTTCAAATTGAGATTTTTTTTTTTAAAGTCTAAGACTTCCTGTTTCTCTTGAAAAGTCTTAACACGCAGCTCTAGGCAGAAGACATGGCAACTGAGCCCTGCCGCCCTGCAGCTGAGTTCAGGCTGACTCATATGAAATAGAAGGGGCTGATTTTATTGCATTACCTGCCTAGCTGCTTGAGTACAGCTTCCATTGCTTCCACACTGTTTACATCGTGTCTCCTCCTCAGACAGGCAGTCAGTCTTACTGAACTAACTCGGGCCTTGTTTTCCCAGGCGGTTTACAAGGCTGACTTGGAATGGTTACGTGGAATCGGGTGGATGCCAAATGACTCCGTCTCTGTCAATCATGCCAAGCATGCGGCAGATATCTTCAGTGAGGTACTGCACGTTTCCTTAGAAAATGACCAAAAGATATCAGCTGGAATACAGTCCCTTTAGGTCGGCGTTGGAACTGTTTTTCACTGCTGGAATTTAAGCCAGACACTTTCCAAAATGTCACTATTCCTATCATACTTTGGGACCATGTCCCTAACAGTATCCAACCTATTGATGCACGGAATAGCGCAAATGGAAAATTTCTTTTGCCAACAATAGCAATACACTGGGAGAAGTTTCTCCATTGGAAAAATAGATTATGATACAAGTAATGTGAGGCCATGGGAGGTGAGCCGTCTTGCTACTTTAAAATCTGTGAGGCCCTGGATTCAAACCCCAATATTGAGAAAAAAAAAAAAAAAAACAATCTGGAGATAGTATAATAAGACAACCTGGTTGTTAAAGAAATAAAATGCTAAGTTGCCAAGAAGATGCCATTCACTAATGGTACCTTATGCCTCCAATAGAGAACCCTTAATTTAGTGTCTCTCTGCCCACATATCTAGTGACTATGGCTGACAGATTTCTCTCTTCCTCACAGAAAAAATATCGCACAAAAATAGAAACTCTCAACTTTACTCCTGTGGATGACAGAGTGGATTATGTGACAGCAAAACAAAGCAGCGAGATCCGAGATGACGTAAGTGGATGGTTGTCGTAAAGCCATACAGCCATGCAGAGACTGCTGCCAAAACCTTCCTGCCTCTTGCAGTCACTGAGCTAATATTTTCATCGCCAAAATTATCTGTGCTGGCAGTGCTTGGACAACAGAGGGATTTCTTAACATCAAGTAATTTTCTCCAAACGCCTCTTATTTTTAGATTAAATATCGGAAAGATTGGAATGCCACCAAGTCAAAGTACACCCTTACAGAAACCCCACTGCTGCACACTGCCCAGGAGGCTGCCCGCATCCTGGACCAGGTAAGGACTTTTGCAGATGACTAGTGCTTAGAGATGGACAATCCATAATGGGTCTGCAGGAGATTTACATATATGACCTCGTCTTCCCCTCATTTAACTCCTTCTGTGGCTCTTTGTCTTTTAGTACCTCTACAAGGAAGGCTGGGAGAAACAGAAAGCCACAGGCTACATTCTGCCACCTGATGCTGTGCCATTTGTCCATGCCCACCATTCCAGTGATGTTCAGAGTGAGGTAATTTGTCCCACTATGACAGCATCCTGCAGGAGATGGACCTTGCTTGAACGGAATGCAGGTTGTAAAATACAGATGTCAGATTGAGGAATACTCTGTCTCAGCATGGTAGCCCTGGCTGTGCTTGCTGAGGGCTGAAATATCCCCTCCCTTTTGGGTCTTTTCACTTGGTTCAGGGCTTTTGTTTGTTTGTTTTTGTTTCTTTAGGTTTTTTTTTTCTTGTATCTTGTGGATGCTATAAAATCTTCAGGCTCCCAAATAAAGAAATAGCCACAATTAAAGAACAAGAATTTTGGGTTTGTTTTTTTCTATTTAAAATGACCATTTCAGCCAGGTGTTACCACACAAACCCATAATTGCAGAACTTAAAAGATGGAGGTATGAGGATCCAGGAGTTCAAGGCCACCTTCAACTGTTTAAAGTCCAACTTCCACCGAGTGAGCTGAAAAACTGTCTAAAGCAACAGCAATAACAAGTCTAAAGTAGTTGCTTCTCCATATCTGTTTCCTTCAGTGTTATTTATTTATTTCAGTGTTTTTTTGTTACCTCAGACTAGAAGTGTCCAACAAAAAGCTCAGGGCTGTAGCTCCTGCTGCGCGCTTATCAAAGCTCATGGGTTCTGTATTCGACCTCTCCCCAGCTGAAGTACAAAGCAGAGCATGTGAAGCAGAAGGGTCACTACGTCGGTGTTCCCACCATGAGAGACGATCCCAAGCTGGTTTGGTTCGAGCACGCGGGCCAGATTCAGAACGACAGGCTCTACAAGGAGAGCTACCACAAGTCAAAGGCCAAAATCAACATACCTGCTGACATGGTGTCCGTTGTGGCTGCCAAGGAAGGGCAGAGCCTTGTCAGTGATATTGATTACCGTCACTACCTGCGCCAATGGACCTGCCATCCTGACCAAAATGATGTTATTCAAGCAAAAATTGCCTACGACCTTCAGAGTGACGTGAGTGGCTGTCATTTCTTTTTATTGAGACTGTGCCATACACGCTGAGAATAAGAAGGAACACCCCATCTTGGACACTTTGGATCATAAGCATTTTTGTCCCTAGAAAGGAGTAATGCTGGAGAGTGAGCCGGGGTTTTAGCAATCATGATCATAGACAAAGACTGAAAAGCCTCCTTCTCATGTCACTGAACGTCTGAGAGAGAGCGAGAGAGAGAGAGAGAGAGAGAGAGAGAGAGAGAGAGAGAGAGAGAGAGAGAGAGAGAGAGAGAGAGAGAGAGAGAAATTGTAAGCTGTATGAGCCCAGCATCCAAGCTAGGGCATACTATGACACCGGCTACCTCACACCAAAGCGTGAACACACATTAGAGTCCTGTCTTAGATGAAGAGGAGTAGCTCAGTAGCTCAACGTAGGTCTTTTCATCATTACCAGATAGGCAGGGAGACTGTCTCACTGAGTGCTAAAATATGATTGGTGTCCAACTTTACTCCAAGGATCTATTCTTCTTCATTTTATCTGGAGAGGGCTGGTGAGTCCAGTAGCTAAGGCGGGAGAGAGGGCGGTGATGGGAATAGGCAGGCTTGTCCCCAGTAGAGGAGATGCCGCCCCCATCCCCCTAAGCCTTCATGAGCATTTACATGTGCGCGCGTGCCCCTTCATTTAGTCCAGGGAGCTAACTGTAGCAAATGTCTACCTGAAACTGCTGCCTCTTTGGTAAGCTTGTCTTTAGGTCAGTGACTTCTTCTTAGCTTCAACAGCTCTCCAGCACTGTAGCTCTCATAGTACTTCACCCTATGCTGATTCCTTAAGACACTGAATTTCAGGCCTCTGGGCAGTCACAGGCTCAAGAAATGATGCCAGGTAAAGCTGTGGCTGAATGAATGAGACCAGAGCCTCTAAAGAGAAACCCATTTGAATCTTCTAAAAAAAAAAATAGCCTGGAGTCTTCTGCCCTCATCCTGTGTCACTTACGGGTCCTTTCATTTCTCCTCTCCCCACAGAATATCTACAAAGCTGACCTGGAATGGCTCCGAGGTGTTGGCTGGATCCCTCTGGATTCTGTGGACCACGTGAGGGTTACAAAGAACCAGGAAATGGTGAACCAGGTATGCAGCCTGTTGGGTGTTTAATCTAAAGCCTGTTTTCCCTGCCTGCCACATAGGGACGGGTACCCCATGGGGACGGAGCCATCTTCACTGTCTCTCTTCATTTCAGATCAAATACAAGAAAGCTGCTGTTGACAACTATCCCAACTTCACGAGCGTAGTGGACCCTCCAGAGATCGTTCTAGCGAAGATTAACTCAGTCAATCAAAGTGATGTACGTTCGTGTTGTACACGGCCGCGTGCTTAGCCTGGGAAGCTAAGTGAATGGTTGATTTCCTTACGTCTGGATAATTGATGATTAGAAACTGAGAGAGGGACAAACTGTAAGACCGTCTTTATCAATGGTCTATACTTTAAGATATCTGTATTCTTGACCAGAATATTCAGTTAGCTAAAATGAACAGAAATTAATTTATATATAGATGAGGATTGTTACGTCTTCAGTGTGTCTTAGGAAAACTTAAATACGTGTTTAGACTAACCAAAAGGTGTTTTTTTTTTCCTCTTCTTAGGTGAGATATAAAGAAACATTTAATAAAGCCAAGGGCAAGTACATATTTTCTCCAGACACACCATACATCTCCCACTCCAAGGACATGGGGAAACTCTATAGTACTGTGAGTCCTATTTCATGTGATAACTTGTTTCCTAGTTAAGCTCTTGTCAGATTTCATATTCTTGACTGATTTTTTAAACTGGTAAACTTGGAAGGTGACCAGTTGCCTTCATTTCTTATACTGACACAAATAAATAAGTCATGGTATAAGAAGTGCTATCAAGGCTCTGGAGACACAGCAGAAAGGATGGAGCAGGTACCAACAGGGGGAAAATGGAGGAGAATATATCCCTAAGTGACTGTCATGCACACACAGTGCTAGCCAACAGATGGAAGGCATTTCCTTCCTAATTTAACTCAGCTAATTTAAAGAAGTAGGAGTGTGTGTGTGCGCATGTGTGCATGTGCGCGTGCGTGTGCACTCATGTGCACATGTGTGCTTGTATACCAATACAGAGCAATGTTTAGCAAGCCTTGTGTACAAATTTCTCATCATTTTTTTCAAAATAGAAATATAGTCAACTGTGTTATAAAGTGTCTCAGTTTGTAGATTCAAGCAAGTAACTACCCAGTTCTCGGCTTGTCACTCTAGTGACTACAGAGGTTTCAACCTTGCCTTGAACATAAACAACGTTCCACCCCAGTTTTAGCAGTTGTTTTAGTGCTCTTTGAATATAGTTGAATGCAATTTTATTAACACATGCTTCTGTGATCCAGATACTATACAAGGGAGCATGGGAGGGAACCAAGGCCTACGGCTACACCCTAGACGAACGCTATATTCCAATTGTTGGAGCCAAGCATGCCGACCTGGTGAACAGTGAGGTCAGTTTGACATTTTGTTCCTAGGATTATAGTCTTTATTGGGGAGCACAAAGCTGGATAGGGAACTACAGAAATTCTCAGTGTTGAACCCATTTTTTTTTCAGCTAAAATACAAAGAAACCTATGAGAAGCAGAAGGGTCACTACCTGGCTGGAAAAGAAATAAGTGAGTTCCCCGGTGTCGTCCATTGCCTGGACTTCCAGCAGATGCGGAGCGCGGTGAGCAGTGCTTGCTTCCTGTAGATGAGTGCGACTTCAGTGTGCTCCTCTGTCTGCCCACTTAGAGCTTTCCCATGACTCAAAATTAGCTGAGGGAGAGAGTGGTATGGGATGGACCATCTTTCAGATGTCCTCAGCCTCACCTGGGGACCCTCGGAGTCTATGGACATTGTCCCCACTTCCCCCTACCCCCTCACCCCCATCCCACCCCCCCCCCCGTTTTTTTTTTTTTTTTTTACCCAGCATACACTAAGGGCTTTGAATTGGCAAAAGGGGGAAAACAGCTTCCCTGTTTACAATGAATTATGCAGGGATGGGGAAATTTTTTTAATTGTTAGTGTTATTTTAAACATTATTCTGTACATACTGCTCTACATTGGAGACTAAAGAAATTGGTCAAAATAATTTAAGTTTTAATGCCGTAACAATTTTTTTGTCTTTAAAAACATCTTTAGTTGAACTACAGAAAAGATTATGAGGACACCAAAGCCAATGTGCATATCCCCAATGACATGATGAACCACGTGCTGGCAAAAAGGTGCCAGTACATCCTCAGCGACCTGGAGTACCGACACTACTTTCATCAGTGGACGTCACTTCCAGAGGAGCCCAATGTTATCCGTGCCCGAAACGCCCAGGAGATCTTAAGTGATGTACGGTGCCCTTTGTGCAGTTCGACTAAGCATATAGACTTCATCTCTTCCGGCTTAACCTTCCATGGTGCAACTTCTGCTCGTAGATGCTGAGATTTTCACAACTAAGTGGCATGTGAACCCCTTTGAGCCATAGGGTGCCTATGTTGAATACTTAATCTGTTTAGCACTACACTTAGACTTAGGCACTGAGACATCTTTCAACCGGGAAGTAGCTTTCAACTAGTTGGGTTGAAGGCCAGGGAGCCGTAAGAAACCATCCAAGTGACCAACTGTAAAATCTGAATGCCTGCCACTCTTCATGTTTCTTCTTCACTGCAGAATGTATATAAGGATGATTTGAACTGGCTGAAAGGCATTGGCTGCTATGTTTGGGATACACCCCAGATCCTCCATGCCAAGAAGTCATATGACCTCCAGAGTCAGGTGAGCCAATCTTCCTATAAGGACCAACTATCCAGATGTCATCGTGGTCCATGGTGGCATCAATAGGCTGCTGTCTCTAAGCCCTGGTTGAGAGACTGCTATAAAGGTGATGATCTAAGGCAACCAAATTGGTCCCAATCAAACCTCTTGTGGGGACCTGCTCTGGTATGAGTCTGTCCCATGGTTGAAGACCATGCGTATTGATAACAGGATGTTATAGAGAAAGGGGCAGGTGAATGATGAACTATACATAGGCATCTCCATCTTGGCCAGGTTAGCTTGCAGAATATAGGAAGTGAAGTGTGCTTTGACAATAGGTACATATGTTTTGAAGGGAAAAAAAAATCAAAATCTGGGGCATGTCCCAGCATGTAGCTGAGCTGCAATTGGGCAGGTCTCATGGACTATTGGCACGGCACCCCAGGATGCCGCTGGGGGGGAGGGGAGTGCTAAGGTGTGGCACAGAGAAGGGAATGAGGTGAAGACAGACACCTCACGCAGAGGAAAGCTGCTGTTTGTTTTGGCTGCCACTCAAAGCCCCGCAAGCCGCAGAATGATGGCAACCTGTTTCCTACAGCAGAAAGCCAGAAATAAAGAAAAGGAATGGCTGAGTTACCACAAACAACTAGTGCTGCTTTTTACTCTGGTTTTCCTTCACAGCTACAATACACAGCAGCAAGTAAAGAAAACCTACAGAATTATAACCTGGTCACAGATACGCCAGTTTACGTGACTGCTCTTCAGAGTGGCATTAATGCCAGTGAGGTATGGTGTCCTTGTCCTGTCTGGTATGGCAAGCCCTGTCCCGCCTCGAGAGGTCTTCTAGCCGCAGAGGTGCACAAGGGATTCTCCTTTGTCTGCAGGTGAAATATAAAGAAAATTACCATCAGATTAAGGACAAGTACACCACAGTGCTGGAGACAGCGGACTACGACAGAACCAGGAACCTGAGGAGTCTGTACAGCAGTGTGAGTGGTCTTTGCCTCATACTTAGGAGCTGTCTTTCCCCCTTCAGAGACAATAAGAGAAAAAGGGGGATAAAACCTTTCCCCCTGGACCATAGAATTCCAACCTTACCTATAGATTCTCACTATACAATTAAACTTCAAATCAAAGAAACACCTCGGGGTTGGCAAAGCCCATTGGACAAGAACAGAGACACAGGAAAACATTGATGTGGGGGCTAACCAGAATACAGCACCTGTATTCACAAATTTTTTTTAACCCTTCTAGAACATATACAAGGAGGCCTGGGATAAGGTGAAAGCCACCAGCTATAACCTGCCAAGCAGCACCTTGTCTTTGACACATGCAAAGAACCAGAAGCACCTGGCCAGCCATGTAAGTCACGTGCAAAAATCATAGCCTCCCCTCCCCCTCTGCTCTCCTCCACTCCCCATACCAAGAATTTCTGCCCTCCCCCCACCCCGGGCTGTTCAAATGTTGCCCAGAATCATCCCCCCACATTCTCAGGGGGTGTCTAGTAAATACTTCCAATAGTTGGGCACCAGAGACCATAGTCACTACCTCTTCTCAGGGTCTTGCGGTCTCTGGAGAGTCACACATACCACCAGGAGGACCCAGATGCACTCTTTCAGGCAGATGTACAGATGAACTAGATGAATAGCATCTGCTTCAGCCTATAGTGGAGAGAGAAGCAGAAACAAAATACCACACAAGGATAGAGAGCTTTCCAGCCAGGCCTGGAGGCTCACAGCTCTAAGTCGAGCATTGGGGAGACTACATGCGAGGCCAATGTAGCCCATGGTAGTGAGTTTCAGCCTAGCCTGAACTACAGAGTAAGACCCTTTCCCAGAGAACAAAACCCAAAAGAGGATATTTCAATAGAATTATGTAAGATCTGGTGCAAAGCTAGGCTAGTGAGCATGGTAACTTGTTACTGCACCATTACCGAGGAGCATGCCTCTCATTTGGATTTGTAAATACACGTCACAGAGCCTGGTTGGAGGCTTTTCTTATTCTGTTGCGGATTCTTGGCAAAATGTTGTTGGAATGAGGGGTGAGGGGTATAGAAAAATTAAGGATCCTAACATTAGTTGGAAACTTTGGTTGGTTGGTTTTCGTTTTTCAAGACAGGATTTCTCTGGCTGTCCTGGAACTCTGTAGACCAGGCTGGCCTCGAACTCACAGAGATCCACCTGCCTATGCCTCCCAAGTGCTGGGATTAAAGGTGTGTGCCACCATGCCTGGCCTAGTTGGAAACTTTTTTTTAAGGGGGGAAAAAAAGGATGAATTTCTTCTAATGCTAATTTTTCTTAGCTGAGGGGCAGAGCAGCACAAAGAGCCTGGAATGTTCTGTTCTGGAAGACTCTGGTGGGAATTGTTTGGCCTTAGTTGCTGAAGTAGCTCCCCACTTCCTCTGAGAGTGGGTCTCTGAGTGCTGACAGCCTGTGGGGTACTCCCATGGGCTAGGAGGCTGGCTCCCACCATTGCCTTTTTCCTAGCTATTGGAGTCTCAGAGTATTGGTTGATAGGTGGCACTGCCAAAAAAACTAAAGCCCAGCTGTAATACTTTTTTGAAATACTTGGAGAAACTGAAATGTGGGGAATTGCCACTTTCTCAACCACAGGGCATCACCCCTTAAAAACAAAGATTCCAAGCATAGCTTGAACCTTTCACTCAGGATAGGAAGAAGGAGAAAGCCATCTCACTAAATGATTATTTTACTTTCACTTATCACAAGCTGGGAGTGTGGCTTAGTGGTAGACTGTTTGCCCTGGGTTGGATCCTCATCACTACAAACATTTTAACCAATTAAGCACAATCCTAAAAGCAAGGTGTAGTTGTAGCAGCAGTGCTTGGTTTGGGCACTTAAAACAATACAATTTTATGCACTGTCCAGGATAAAAAGTACTTACAGATATAACCTGCTTTACTGGCCCTGTGCTAGCTCTAGGGTCTTTTTAAAGGTAAGGAAGTGAGCACCACGAAGAGGTCCAGCCCGCTCCTCCCCCTCCCCCACTGCACAACAGCTTGATCTTAGATCCAGGACCCTTCCACTGTTTCATGCTTTTTATTTGTATTTTTAAAATAAGTCTTAGTCATCGTGTTTTAGCTTTTCTACTTGTTCTCTTAGATCAAATACCGAGAAGAATATGAGAAATTCAAAGCTCTTTACACATTACCAAAAAGTGTTGAAGACGATCCGAACACGGCACGGTGTCTCCGAGTGGGCAAACTTAACATCGATGTAAGTACCTGCCAAGAGGCTTTAGTGCAAACAGAAGTTGAACCAAATAGCCCTATGTGCCTATATAAAGAAGGTAAGTGGTATCTCAGCCGAGAGGTTGGAGAGATGAGGTGGTTCGGAGGTAAGAATTCTTGCTGCTCTTAGAAAGGATCCAAGTTTCTTTCTCAGAACCCATGTCAGACAACTCACAACTGCCTGGATGGAACTCAAGCTATGGGAGCCTGACACGCAGTGACATACACTCAAGTATTTATACACACATAGACATGTGCATAAAAATAAAAATAGATCTTTTAAAATATGCAGGTATTAATCTATACAAAATGCAAGGAAATTCCAACCTCTGCCCCAACCCCAGTTGCTCACTACAAGCTGGAGAAGACAGACACACCATGATGACTTGGCGGTTTTCCTGGTAACTGGATTGTAACTTGACTTTCACAGCGCCTGTACCGATCAGTATATGAGAAGAACAAGATGAAAATCCACATGGTGCCCGACATGGTGGAGATGGTGACTGCCAAGGATTCTCAGAACAAAGTCAGTGAGATTGACTACCGGCTGCACCTCCATGAGTGGATTTGCCACCCTGACTTACAAGTCAACAGTCACGTCAGGAAAGTGACAGACCAGATCAGCGACGTAAGCCTGTTGCTTAGAAGGGACCCCCCCCCCCGTAGTTGCCCCACCATCCTCACATCCCCACATTGGTGAGAAGCAGGCTCACCTGCATATCTGCCTTGCCTTTTCTTATGATCTGTGAGTCTGAGGGGATTTTAGAGCTCTTGCTGGAAGCAGGGCTGAGCAGCTTTCTGTGGCCTCTCAGACTCCCTGCCCCATAGCTTTTGCTTTTAATTCCCTCTCCAGTGTCATCTGGTCTAGGGTATATCTATCCTTTAGTATTCAAGGGATGGTCAATTTTTTTCCTCTGATCCTCCGCATCTGCTGAAACCCCCTAGATTGTGTACAAGGATGACCTCACCTGGCTGAAAGGTATCGGTTGCTACGTCTGGGACACTCCTGAAATTCTCCATGCAAAACACGCTTATGATCTACGCAATGATGTAAGTGTCCTTGTTTGATTGGTTGGTATATGTACACACGTTTACATAGTTTAGAGTCTAGGAGACAATGTTTAAAATGAGAGCAGTGCCATGGCCCAGTTGTGCAGTAAGTCCTGTTGAAGATGGATAAGCTGGAGAAAGATGCTAAAAAACCGAGTAGTTGTTTCTTAGCAACACATTTACTATTTCCATCATATAACCTGAAGTGGCTGGGCCACCCTCCTCTTTGGAGAAATGACTCCAGTCTCTCCTCTCTTTTAAACTGTCTTGAATATATTAAAAACTATTTTGAATATGATATTGAGCACATAATTTTTATATGAAAAATTCATTTGCTAGGATAATCAATGGGATTTATTTGTAAGGAACAGGGGAGTTTGCCACACGAAGTAACATGGCAGTGAGGATTCCAGTGAGAGTTTTTAGAGAAGAGCAGCCATCACACCTTCTAGATCACTCTAAAGCCCCGTATGACTGTAAACACGGGTAGTGTGGGTTGCTATAAAACTCAAGTCCTTCCTCTACATATCACTGGCAGGAGGGACTCTCAAGACCTCTGTGAAATCCTGTGCTGTCTGGTACAACACATGTCCCAGCATAGGCTTGCTTGCTTGTTCTTGGCAGATCAAATACAAAGCGCATGTGCAGAAGACGAGGAACGACTACAAGCTAGTGACTGACACACCGGTTTATGTTCAGGCTGTCAAAAGTGGAAAGCAGCTGAGTGATGTAAGCCCTCCCTGCTGGAAGTGACTATGGGTAGCAACGAAGGTGGGGCATGGCTCAACCAAAGGCTGGGAGGTGGCAGCCTTTCCTAATGGGGGACTGGACTTGGCACATGAGAACCTGCTTGCAAAGCTCCCTTTCCCTAACATCTGGAGTGTCAGTAGTTGGCAGGAGTGAAACTGTAAGTGAGCTGAGCCTGTGAAATGCTTTGTCCAGAGGTGCTTTCTGTTGTTGTACTGTGTGTAGTGAGAGACATTTACATCTCCCTGTCTGGGCCTTCTAATAATTAGAGCCAACTGGTAGAATTAGAAGGAAGTAGGCTATGGTGTTTAAGGATGTTGGAGTCCTTCCTGCCTCTGCTGAGTAATACAAACCTGGAAAGAGAATATAATTCCTCTGAGGCTTGGCGTCTTTATGTGTAAAATGGAGAAGGATGTGTGTGGATTCCCTGTCGTGCCTGAGAGCAGGCAGAGAAGAGAGCCACCAAGCGGTCCTTTTTCAACTATATGCACACGTAGCAAGCAAATATTACATCCCACCAGTGGGAATCTGCTCCCACCTATTATCTTGACCTTACAGAGGGGAGTTGTCCACCGCTGTCTCTGACACCTGAGCTGTGCCGTCCACTTTTCAGGGCTGTCTGTGGCCTTGGTTCTGAGTCCACTGCATAAGACACAGTAGCATAGCAGAAGTCTCTAGGTGCCTCTGTTCCTTTTCTTTCATTGTGACAGAAACAATGGGAAGAGCCATTTAATTTGTCTTTCAGTTTTAGAGAGTTCAGACCATGGTTTCTTGACCCTATGTACTTGGGCGGATATCATGGGGGTAAGAGCATGTGGTGAGTGTGAGTTCTCTGGCTCGTGTAGAAAGGGGAGAAAGGAGAGAAAGGGGTAAGGAAGCACACCTGGGGCAAGAATCTGCCCCCACTGACCAATTTCCCCTAGCTAAGTCCCCACTTCCAAAACAGTGCCACCAGAGAGGGTCCAAGTAGTAGTGGCAATGGAGGAAGGTCGTATTTATAACACTGAGCCAAGGGAGCAGGCTGCTCCCTTTTCATGGTCTTAAATATGGACTTCCATTTGCTGTGCTTGGCTCCAACAACGCTACTGCAGTCTGAACAAACTCACCTTAGCCCTCTCTGCTTCCAGGCTGTCTACCACTACGACTATGTGCACAGCGTCAGAGGCAAAGTGGCTCCAACTACAAAAACCGTGGATCTGGATCGAGCCCTCCATGCATACAAGCTTCAGAGTGAGGTGGGTGTTGGGAAAGCAGAATATCAGGAGAAACCCAGGCCACAGGGCAGCTAGAGGGATGATGGCTGATGTATCCTCATTGCCTGGTCGTGTAAGATATACAAATGCTGCTCCATTCAGTGAGTTGGAGAAACAAGCAAAGAAAAACAAAAACAAAAACAAACAATTCCAGGGGTCCCGCTCAAACTAAGGCACCAGCCAAGGACAATACAGGAGGTAAACTTTAAACCCCTTCCCAGATCTAGCCAATGGTCAGAATATTCTCCACAGTTGAGTGGAGAGTGTGATATGACTTTCTCACGTACTCTGGTGCCTCACATTTGACCATGTCCCCTGGAGGGGGAGACCTGGTGGCACTCAGAGGAAGGACAGCAGGTAGCCAAGAAGAGACTTGATACCCTATGAGAATATATAGGGGGAGGTGATCCCCCTCAGGAACAGTCATAGGGGAGGGGAATAATGGGAAAATGGGGGGGGGGATGGGAGGATACAAGGGATGGGATAAACATTGAGATGTAACAAGAATAAATTAATAAAAAAAAATTAAAAAAAAAATTCCGTTCAGTGAGTTGCAAACAAAAGACAACATGCATTGACGTCCCTCTTGACTAATGGGATCCTCCTACCAAACAGTCAAACATTAATAAATGGCCATGTCGTTGACCGATATTTGCAAGTCAGAAAGAAGAGAGCTGGTGTACCGTCGCTGCTCTTTTTTGTTTTTTAATGTGTGAGTGCTCTCTATCTGCCTGCACACCTGCAGGCCAGAGGAAGGCATCAGATCACATTACAGATGGTTTGTGAGCCACCATGTGGTTGCTGGGAATTGAACTCAGGACCTCTGGAAGAGCAGACAGTGCTCTTAACCACTGAGCCATCTGTCTAGCAAGCCTTAAAACCACAATGGCAGAGTTAAGCATGTGATACAAAAGGCTACAAACAGTAAGAGGTGAAGGTAGAAATCACTGTTTGAATTTGGAAGAACTTCGCACCTGCCTTCCATCCCCTCCCTGTGAAGCCTCAGGAAGCTGCTCTGGTTTCAGTTTTTACTGCTAGTTTTTATTTTGCACATGAGATGTCAATTGATTTTTTTTTCAACTTTAAACACTATTCTTAAGCTTGCAGCTCCCCCTGAGAGCCAGAATATTTAAGACCACAGATAGACCCATCCCCCTACCCTCCTTCTCCACCAATATATACACCTTGACCTCATTCTCCAATGTCACTGTGTTTGTGAGGGAATACCGGAGGTCAATGTCAGATGCACCTTATAGTGATGACTGCCTCAGGGCACATTGGTGGCTTCAGTATCTCCTGACAGTGGGTTAAGTGACAGAGGTGGTGCTTGGCTGCTTGTCCCGAGTTCTTGCTAGATGTCACGAGGCCAGTCAGGTACATGTCTGGAAGCACAGACAGCCTCTTCTCTATAAGCAGTTTCCCTCTCTCAGCCTTGTCTTAACTTTTCCTGTTGCTTTGGCGAAATACCCTGACAAGCATAGCTTAAGGGAGAAAGGGCCTGTTTTGGCTCATGGTAGGGAAGTCATGTTGGCAGGAGCTTGAAGCAGCTGCTCACATTCTGTTCGCAGTCAGGAAGCAGAGGGAGATGATCACCTGTGCTTAGCTAGCATCTTCTTTCTATACAATCTAGGACCCAAACTTAGGGCATGGTGCTCCTCTCCTCTAGGGTGTGTCTCCTCGTTTCAGCCAACTCAGTCAAGCTACTTCTTCCTAGACATGTCCGGGGCCTCACCTAATATAATCCCACATGGGGATGCCTAGAGGCCTGTTTCCTAGGAGGTCCTGTAAAGATCCTATAGAGGCGCCAGCACCAACCCCTACAGTGCAGTAAGAAAAGCAGAACCTGCCTGAATTTATGATTCTTACTTAAGTTCTTAAAATCAATTCAGAGAGCATAAAGAGATCAACTATCTGACCAAAAAAATCTAACAAATTGCCTGTGATATGTTTAACTACCTGTTATATGATACTTAGGAGACATTTTGCTTGCTCTCTTTCATTCTGGCAGAATTTGTACAAGAAAGGCCTGCGCTACCTGCCTACTGGGTACAGGCTCCCAGCTGACACTCCGCATTTCAATCACACCAAGGACACCCGCTACATGAGCAGCTATGTGAGTATTCCTCATTCCATCAGGGTCTGAAGCTCAAATGTGAAGAATTTATTACTTAGTAATCTGTTCTCGTGCTCAAATTACACCCAGGAGGCTCAACGTGATGATAGAGAGGGTAGGAGCCGACAGCATGTTTACTGGGGATGGGATGGCACTGGCTGTGTCTACAGTTGGGATGCGCCTGGCTAGGATAATGAGTTAGAACAGAGCATCACGGGCACCTTGGCTCAGTGCTCAGTGTTCTCAAAATGCCTCTGTTTCAGCTGCCCTCAGATTAGCAGCATCCCAGACTCTCCCCACGTCATTTACTAGAAACACAACTTCACAAATGTGTTGTGTGCCATGGATGTAAACTCAGGAGATGTCACCGTGTGTCCCTTTGAGGTGACTTCTTGCTAAGCTACGGACCGTGACACTTCCCTTGACTTCCGCCTCTGTGCTCAGTTCATGGGCACCCAAGGGGTATCTAAACTCCCGCTGCTTGTGACTTGCCACTGGTTGCCTCTGGCGCTACCCTTTCCTGGGTGTTGTAAGAGCCAGCACAGGACCTGAGACGTGTACCCCAGGGGCAAGGCTTAGAAAGGTTTAGTAGTCTACAGGCCATCCTGTGAGCCAGCCATTGGCTGGACATACGAGTAAGCTCTCTTTCACTGATGCTCATCATCAGAGTCCTGAAATCAATACTGCTCACCAGACAGTGTCAGCATGGCCTAATAATGCTCTGCCAGAGCAGACATTAACAGATGCAATGACCAAACCTGTTGTTTTTAGAAACCAGTCCATACATCATTCAGCAGTATTAAGAATAGCATCTTGGACCTTTTTATCTTTTCTAATTTTTAAGCCACTTTGAGATTAAAATGATAGGTTTTTTTTTTCTTGCATTTTGCATCATTTCCAACAAATAAATTCACCTGGTAAAGGGACATTTTTCTTTACATTTCCAGACATGTCTTTATCATTTAACTAATAAGCCTCAAGGCTTAGGAAAATATTAGAATCATGTCATTGGAGCCAGTGAGATGGCTCAGAGGTAAAAGCATATGCCATGGAAGCCCAACACCTGATTTGACTCCCAGAGCCCATGGTGGAAGGAGGAAGCAGATTCCAAAAAGAGGCCCTCCAACCTCCAAATACATGCCATCCACATATCCTGCACCCACAGGTGCACATCATGGACATATATACACACAGTAATAATAAAGACATAACATTTAATTTATGTCAAAGATTAGTTCTTACACTTGATGTTTAGGGAATAAATTTCAAATCCAGGGCAATCTCTTTTCTAATTGAGAAATACAATACAATCCTTTGTGCAGCCATAACTGATCTCCATCTATCTGGTTTTGCCTTTTCAGTTCAAATACAAAGAAGCCTATGAACACATCAAGGCAAATGGATACACGCTTGGACCCAAGGATGTCCCATTTGTCCATGTCCGGAGAGTCAACAATGTTACTAGTGAGGTACTGTGAACACTCACTCTCTGGGAAAAATACTGAATTTCAAAATCATGGCTTTGTTTGAAATGCATTAAGAAGTCTTGTGTTTCATCTGTAAGCTTACAGCCTGGACAACAGTAGGAGGACCTTATTTTGATTCTGGTGTCCCTCGCAGTGTTTTGATTTTCTATTTTGTTAAATCACCATAGAGACTTGGTTCCATAGACGATGATGAACTATTTACTAAAGAAGTAATTTGTTTTGATATTTGCATTAAATCTTTCACTCAATTATAGTTTTGTCTGACTTCCAACCCTGCTTGGCATCGGCTGTATTTGTGTATCTGCCCTACTGGCCAAGCATCCTGTGGAATGCAGATCACTTTGCACTCAGAATTCTCCACCTGAATGAAATAAACAGTTTCTCTTATTGTAATCTTAAAGCATTTTAGAGTCTCAGAATTTCCTCTCCTAGATCTTTGTGTCAAGTATTCAGTTGTTTGTCAGTCAGTAGATGCCTTGTGGTCCCGCCCTGAATACCTAGAATGGTTTCTCCTTCACTGCAGAGACTGTATCGAGAACTGTATCATAAACTAAAAGACAAGATACATACAACTCCAGACACACCTGAAATCCGCCAAGTCAAGAAGACACAAGAAGCTGTCAGTGAGGTGAGAATAAAGGGAGCAGACAGGCCATCTGCCAAGGAACAAATGCGGCCATTTGCTTTCTAAATGTATTTCTTCTGTTCCTTGTTTTCCCTTTAGCTGATCTACAAATCAGACTTCTTCAAGATGCAAGGCCACATGATCTCACTGCCATACACTCCCCAAGTGTTGCACTGTCGTTATGTGGGAGACATCACCAGTGACGTAAGCATCTTATAGGCTCTTTCTAAAGGGGCCCTACCAAGAAGTAGCATTGCTTTCAGCATTTAAGATACTCGGTGAGCTTTGAAAATCCTTTTCCACTGCATTCCATAAACTAAATGTACAACTTGGAGGTGAGATTGTGAGGGAACTCCCACAGGTCTCCAGCCACAGGAAAAGTCACCATGAGAAAACCCACGGGGTGGCCACCATGCCTGCTCATTCAGTGACCACCATTCTATACCTGCATAAGATCTTCACCAACTCCTACCATTCAAGTGTCCTAGACCATATTGGGTTTCTTTCTCCTCCTGATTCTGTTAACACTCCCTCTTAGCATCTTCCTAATGCCATTAAAACAAAACAAAACAAAACAAAAGAACTCTTTGGATGTCTCCTTTTCCTGGTGGACCAACCCATTGAATCTGTAGGTTTTTCCATTGACAGGATAACACAATATTAGTGTTCCCCCTTGGCTCAGTGTTAGAGGTGTAACTTATGGTATGAATGTGGGCAGAGTAACAGCACCAGGAATACATGTTGAATCAAGCTGAAAACTGTAGTGCTTCCCTTATCTATAGAGGAACCTCCCATAGACCTCCAGTGGATGCTTCAACCATGGCTACACTGTCATATTAACACATAACTCTGGATGAAGTTTAATTTGTGAATTAAGCACAAATATAAAGCTTAACAGCTAATAATAATACAGTAGAACTATTGTAACAATATGCTAGGATAAAAGATATTTAAGATGTACAGACTGCTTTTTTTCTGGAATACTCCATTTTATAGTTTTTCATTGCAGTTGACAATGGAAAGCTGAAACCACAGAAAGCAAAGCTATGATAAGGAAAGCTACTCTGCACCAATAAAAAAGTGTGCCTGGTCAGGTGGTGGTGGTGCACACTTTTAATCCCTGTGGATTAAAATCACAGGTGGATCTCTGTGAGTTTGAGGCCAGCCTGGTCTACCATGCGAGTCCAGGACAGCCAAGACTACACAGAGAAACCTTGTCTCAAAAAAAACAAAAAACAAAAAACAAAAAAAAGTGTGCCCATCCTGTGCTTTGTGTCCTGTATTTACATGGGCTCATAGCCAGCTGTCTGTGTTTGCCCCACAGATTAAATACAAAGAGGACTTGCAGATCTTGAAGGGACTTGGCTGCTTCCTGTATGACACTCCTGACATGGTCCGCTCCCGGCACCTAAGGAAACTCTGGGTGAGGACACACCTTCACAATGCAATATCATGCACCCCACCAACAGCTTCCAATCAGGAGAGCAGCAGAAAGAGTCTTAGGTTACATCTACTTTTAAGGAGAAATTTGCCATCAACTTACTTGAGTCAGTCATAATTTACTTACAATGCTCTGTGCCTGTTATAAAGGTAATGAAATTAGTTAAACAATGGCTGTTTTTGTTCTTGCCTGGGAAGACTAAGAGGGGGGAAAGCATAAAAGAGTGTGGGCATAGTTGAGACTCTTAGTTTCCCAGGACACATTCGGAGCCTGCTCAGTTGAACTATTCCATCCGTTTGATAGACATAACATGTGGTCCCTTAAACAACTAATCAACTTGTGTTTCTGCTTTTCTTCTTTTAAGTCAAACTACGTGTACACTGATAACGCCAGGAAGATGCGAGACAAATACAAAGTGGTGCTTGACACCCCAGAATACAGAAAAGTGCAGGAACTGAAGACACATCTGAGCGAGGTAAGGATGCATCACTTGTCTCTACACGAGAGGCCGACAGACCAGATGGACTGAGCTACTCAGGATTCTCAGTTCCTGTCTATGGTGACCAGTGTTCAATGATGACAGGAAAAAAATGTCCCTTCTGCCCTTGACTTCAGAGTGGCCCAGTGTCTATCTATGCAAAGCAGTTGAGCTCACATTGGTTCAATTTATCATTTTTTTTAATCTTCTTGTGAAAAGACATTAATACTTGCCCTTCTATAACTAGGACAAATAGGAGACTTGTCATGATTTTATAGCTTAGAAGGTCTTTGTCTTACACAATTGTCTACAAACGAACATTAATTCAAGTTCTTCTGTCTTGAGTATGGGACCAAGAATACAGCAACAGGGTAATTGGCTATCAGGCAGCTTGATAATGTCTACTGTATTGACTCAATGGGAGGGAGGGAGGGAGGATGGGAGGGAGGGAGGGAGGGAGAGAGTGTGGGAGGGAGGGAAGGAGGGAAGGCTCAGCAGGCAACTACTCATAAACCATCAGTTTAGAGGGAAGAAACTTAGCTAGTTGCAGTAGTGGGTCGCCTGCCTTACCCACAAGTAAGCAGTCAGAACACTAGCCACACCAGCTGAACAGGCATGACAGTGGTGACTTGTTTTGCCTCTAGCTGGTGTACCGAGCTTCAGGCAAGAAGCAGAAGTCCATCTTCACTTCAGTTCCTGACACCCCTGACCTTCTAAGAGCCAAGCGAGGACAGAAGCTTCAGAGTCAGGTAATGCCTATCAATCAGCTTGCCATGGGGCAGCAATGTCTACGTGACATTCCTGGCTGTCCTTGCTGCAGCCTGTGAGCACACTTTGTAGTTTCTTCAAGACTGTCATAAGTGCACTTACATTTCCACAGGCAAGGATGCCACGTCTTCTTTGCTAAGGGCCATTTAATTTTGTCCTCAGATAAGTAGTCATGGACTCTGTAGTAAAAATGGTTGTTTGATCACTTCAAGAATATGTCTGTTATCCACGAGCAAATGAAACTATGTTACATGTGTAGGCAAAGTTAGGAGGAAAGGATAGTGAAGGATCTTTCAAAATCCACCCAGTCTTCAGTTGGCATTCTTTATTCCATGGCTTTAGACTGGACCACACCCAGCAGAAGTGTTGTTAGACAACTGGTTCATAGATATGTGTTTTTTATTATAAAATTCTTTTATTATTATTATAATTTATTTACATTACATCCTGACTATAATCCCCTCGCTCTTATCTTCCTGTTCCCACCCTCCCTCCCTTTTCTATTCTATTCCCCTCCCTATGACCTCTGACAGGTGGTGCCCTCCTCCCCCACTGTCTCACCACAGCCTATCAGGTCTCATCTGGATAGTCTGCATCCCCTCCTTCTGTGTTCCCATAGGACCCCTCTCCTAGGAGGCAGTGCTCAAATGGAGGGCACCAAAGTTCTTGTCAGAAGCAGTCCCCTGCTCTCCCCCACTCCCCATGTGGAGAATGAGCTGTCCATTGGCTACAGCTGATCAGGGGGTCTAGGTCCTCTGCTTGCCATGGCCTTGGTTGGTGCATCAATTTGTGCAGCCCCAACCCATCCCTGGTCTAGATATGTGTTTTCAAAGGTCAGGTACAAAGAAACAAATAAAGAAACATATACATAACAACCAACTCAGGCACACACACACACACACACAAACACACAAATAAAATAAAGACTCGAAACAAAGAGGACAGACTGTACAGATGAAGCTTCATCTCTAACTCCTCCCCTGCTCTCTTATTATAGTATCTCTATGTTGAGCTTGCCACGAAAGAGAGACCCCATCACCACGCTGGAAACCAGACCACAGCCTTGCAACATGCTAAAGATGTGAAGGACATGGTCAGCGAGGTAAGTTGGGGATTCCACCCATTAGCTAAGAAATACTGCCAAGCCTTCACCTGCAATTTCCAGGAAGAATTTTATCACTACAAAGTGTGCTCAGCATCACCCAAACACAGAAACTGTACCCTTAACCATGAGATATGTTGTGCCTTTCCCTTAGATCTGTGACTTGGGTGTAAATTGGGAAGCGTAACAAAACACAAACTTGGACTGGTGTCAAGGCTCCACACATAAAGTGCTTGCAGGACAAGCCCAATAGCCTGAGTTCAATCCCCAGAATCCATATACAATTGAGAAGAAAACCAATTCCACAAAATCATGCATATGTCACATGCACATGCATGCACACACACACACATTACAATAATTATAATAAATTTTAACCTTTTTTTCTTTCTCTTCTATTTTCATACTTTAGAAAAAGTACAAGATTCAATATGAAAAGATGAAGGACAAGTATACCCCAGTTGCAGATACGCCAATCCTCATCAGAGCCAAGAGGGCTTACTGGAATGCCAGCGATGTAAGCATATTTTCCTTCCTTCTCCGGTTGTGACAGGAAGAGTTGTGGCTATCTAAGCAACACAAAGTGTGACTCTTTGATGGCATCCTAGAGATACTTAATAACCAAATTTCTTAGACATAAAATCATGGTCCTGGGTGCAGACAAAACAGATTCAGTTCGGTTGCCTGCTCTTTAATTCTATATAACTTGTCTAAATTTTCTTATGTGTAGAATAGGTTGAGAAACATGGTAATGAAGTAAGACTACACACACACACAAAAAAAAAATGTGAATAACGTGTCTAGTACAATACTGAGCTCTTAGTTAATGCTTGGAAAATGTTCTTTTCCGTCTCTTAATTGCCTAATATGGAATGTATGGGTTCCAGGACATGTGAACATAGTAGCTAAATCAGAAGGTGGACTCTCTTTGTCCACATCACTTGATCAGTGACAAGTATGCCTTTTACTGATAATGAGTTTATCTAGTTTTGAGGAATAGGAATTATTAGTCTACTTGAGACAGGTGGCCAGTTCTTCCTGGCTTTGTACCCCAGAACTCAACTGCAGATTTGCTATCTGTTGCCACAAGCCTTAGTGGATTGGACAACTTGAAACTTAACACCTAGCCAAAAGCCCCAGCTAGCACCACGTATCCACAATATAGCTCTAAATTTCATGGGCATGTAAGGTAATTAGTAGGAAAGATACAATTACAGTTAGTATCCAAGCTGAGAAAACCATTGATTCTCTTCAAAATCTAACCTTCATCACAGTCTCAATCTTTGTAGGACATCCCCTGTATTTATCAAAGTTACTGGCAAGTTGTTCTCATTTTGTTTTGTTATCTTGTCTAGGCTTTTACTTTGTAGCTGAGAGTAGTCTATTGTTCACTGTGTAGCCCAGGTTGGCCTCAAACTTACAGCAGTCCTTCCTGAGTATTGGAAGTACATTGTTTGAGCCACTGTGACCAATACTACTCACTATTAATTTGTATCAAATTTAATTTTCTTTGCACAGGGATAGTTACACATGAAATTGATGCCAGGGTCTGACTATGCCCTAGATCTTCCCCCATGCCAATTTTTATATCCTTAATCTTTAAATAGTCCTCAGAACCAATTTCAAGAGCCTTAATCTTTAAAACCACCCAATGCAACAAGGGTGTTATCTGGTGTTAAATGTAATGTATCCACCATGGCTGATGCAGCAAGTAATTTTCTGCCATCACTCTTGTAAAGAACAAAGTATTTCAGAAAAGATGTCTTTCACTAATGCTTCCTCAGTTATCCAAGAAAATAACTGCTCAGGATTAAAAGCAGCCTGCCTAGATAAACATGTCTTATGTGGATGTCACAAAGACAAGTGAAATTTCAAGATTGTTTAGTAGTGGAAAGTCATTTTAATAGCAGGAGCTGGGAGGTGAGTGAATGTCTCCCCCAGCCATGTGCATTATTATGTCTTAGATATAGTAAGGTCTTTGTTGTTGTTTTCTTCCTTGACACCCCCAAAATAGAATATTTTAACATTTCCATGCTTTTTTATGTTAAGAAAAACAGCAAAGACATGCAGAGAATTCTAACATGCCCCACGTGGTGTCCCTCATCACCAACAACTCATTCTATTGTCAGACATTTCCCACAATCACACACTATGAGCTATGGCTTTGCCCATTATTATTTTACCAACCCATGTGTTGTTGTTGTTTTTTTTTAATTATGACTATTCCTTGGTGTCTTTCTATCCTCCAACATCTGGAATGACTTTTCAAACTTTCCCCTAAATTTATTCCTGGGCAAAAATGTAAGAGTTAAAGCTGAACAGAACTGAAGTGTTTAACTTGGCAATCTTCATAATCCGCACTGTATTTTCTCTTAACAGCTTCGCTACAAAGAAACGTTCCAAAAGACTAAAGGAAAATACCACACTGTGAAGGATGCACTGGACATTGTATATCATCGCAAAGTCACAGATGACATCAGTAAAGTGAGTCCCAGGGAATCACTACTGAAACCCTTTATACTTTTCTTTTCCCCTAAAGGCAGTCTCCCTTTTCTAAACTTTCAGAGAGATAGGCTTTACATTAGCTTTGAGTCGACTTTATAGCTGCCTTGACGTTCCTACAACAGGTGAAATACAAGGAGAACTACATGAGCCAGCTGGGAATCTGGAGCTCCATTCCTGACCGCCCTGAGCATTTCCACCACCGGGCAGTCACGGATGCCGTCAGCGATGTAAGTGTTACCTGTAATTTTTCACGTCGAAAGCCGTGTTCCCCTGTGAGCTGTTCAGCCAACCACTGCATAAGAACTGGTAGAACACTTGCCTGGTTTACTTTTGGGAGGGAGGAGGAGGAGGATGGGGGCGTGAGTATCATATGCCACACTACATGAGAAATGGTCAATGTGACATGTTCAAAGAACAACTTCCGGGAGTTGGTTCTCTCGTTCTGCCATTAGGGTTCTAAAGATCAAACTCTATGGAATGTACCTTTGCCTGCTCAGCCATCCAGCTGGCTCCACTTCCATAGATTTTTAGATCTTGTGCATGGATATTCAAGTCATTAAATTCAATTACTAAGTAAATAGGCCCAAGTTTAAGAGAGGGAAATTATCCTTGTTTTAGTTACTCTATGTTTTCCTCTATGACTCAAAGCAATATAGTCCATGCCTATCTTTCTTCCTTTGAAAAGAATGTGACAGAGAGCAATGCCCACTTAGAAAGAGGTTTCCCCTGTTGGCATGACAACATAGCTGCCAAGCCAGTGGTGTTCTCCATAGAAAGGTACACTGGTTTAGAGTTGGTTTTAATCAATAAATGAAAACTTCTACATATTTAAAAACAAACCAGAAGAAGAAATCAGTAATTTCTAGAAATGCATTTAAATAAAAAGGACTTTTAAATCTTCGTTATTTGGTAAACTTTGGGAATCAGTGTTTCTAATTCGTTTGCTTGGATGGCTCTCAACCTATAACTATTTGGAGATGAATTACCAAAACTCTATGATATCCCTCTTCTCTCAGGTAAAATATAAAGAAGATTTGACCTGGCTTAAAGGCATTGGCTGCTATGCCTATGATACCCCTGACTTGACACTAGCGGGACAGAACAAGACTCTCTACAGCAAGGTATACCTATCTTCTCAAGGAGAAAGGCTTCACGCGCTAAATAGAAAACTGAGCTCACAAAGATGAGCACTGAGGAAATCGCCTTACATAGCTTCATCCGTGTCCTCACTTCTAGATCCAATAACAGCACTATTTACTATGTGTAGCCTAGATTGGCCTTGAACTCACAGCTCCAGCTGCCTCTGCCTCCCGAAGTGCTAGGATTAAAGGCGTGTGCAGTCATGCCTGGCTAGAGATTTCCTTAGTGATGGCCTCATTAACTGTAGTCTATTTGTATTTGATTAAAAAAATATTTAGTATGACTATTTACAACTCCTCCAGAATTTCCTCTCATTAATGTATATGAGTGATTCACTCGACTAAAGCATTAATACAGCAACAAATATCAAGTGTGGGTATTTTAATCTACAAACAATTTGGTCCATAAGGCAAATCAAGTTTTTTGGGGCCCCCTTTTCCTGTTTACAAAATAAAGCAGTTGAATTTGTTTTTAATCTAAAATAAGAAACTGCGAACTTCTAGATGTGGGATGGAAGGTATTTTACAGTAGCCACATTTATCATAGTACCTATTTTCCTTGTTATCATCATTTAAAGTTGTATAAACATTCTTAATTTGTAGAACTGCTCAAAAACATCACCCACCCCTGCTCTATAAGATTTTAATTATATGATTAGTTGCTAGAAAGCGGTAGTCTAATTAATGTACTAAAAATGGCTTTCATGTGGCACGTCAAAGCACATTAAAGCCAAGTCATCACACAATAGCAAAACAGAGAAGAAACAGCTTTAAACATTTGATCAGAATGAAATTTATATTTGGAAACCATCTAATGGATGGTCTATGCTATGTATTTTGGGCTATTTTCAAGATGTTCGCCCCTTCTATTTTTCACTGCATTGTGAGGTTTAAAAACTATTAAGACTTGTTAGTTCTACGCATGTGTTATTACAATCATAAGATAAAGAGCATGGCTCACCCCTAAGATTGGATGCAGTAGAATGATTATGGTTTTTTTCCCTCCCAGTATAAGTATAAAGAAGTATTTGAAAGAACAAAGTCAAATTTCAAGTACGTTGCTGACTGTCCAATTAACAGGCATTTCAAGTATGCAACTCAGTTGATGAATGAGGTATGTACGACTAATTTGATTAAGCCTATTCGGTTCTCTTAAGAAATCTGCAGGGCCCTGATGCCCTCGATTTGATCACTTCCCCTTGGCAGCGAGTCCCTGCGGTCACACAGAGGAAGGGGATGCAGGCTATCTGGATGAGACCTGATAGACTGTGGTCAGATGGTGGGGGAAGAGGGCCCCTTCCGTCAGAGGTCTAGGGGAGGGGAACAGGGCGGGAGGGTGGGAATGGGAAGATACAAGCAAGGGGATAACAATCAGGGTGTAATATGAACACATTATAATAACAAAAGAAATCTTCAGGGCTATTTCATTAAAATCTAATGTGTAGCATGACAGGAAACTTGTCCTAAGTGTCCGTTCCACATAAGGACATAGAAAAACCACAGTATCACTATCTGATGGGTTTTGCTAACACGTTAAATAGGCCCACGCTCATCTTTACCTCTGTGACATAGCCCTGTGATGCCCAGGAAAGGAGGAAGGTTTTTTGTGGACTGTGGGTTAAATGCCTTTAAACAGTGTAGAGCTGGGAGACCTGGAAGTTCAAGGTAGATTCAGTAGTCCCACAGAGGCACCAAAACGCAAGTAGTTAGAGCCCCAACCCTAGCAGTGGGAAACTTGTGTGAGTCATGCATTCGAGTATATTATTGTTACTCCCCTGGAACTGAATGCACGGTAGCATATTTATTTACACCCCCTTTTATACTCTACATAATCTTTCCCATAGCCTTTCTTTGCAGCGATGTAATTTGAATATAACTCAAGCAAGTTGAAATAAGCACGTTGTTGTGAGTTCTAGTTGGGTTGCTTTATAGTGATTAGATGTTTTCCTAACTAAAATTATACTTTTCTGCTTTCAGATAATCCGTGGACTTGCCTAAGTTCAAACATATTAGAAAATTAGCCAAAGAGAGCTAATAGTAAGAATGTAGCCAGTGATACATTTACATATGTGGCCTTTGTCAATTGTAATCATTTTTGTTTAATTATTTCATTTCAGTATATTTCCAGGCTGGACAACTATATTAAAAAAAAAAAACATCAGCAGCTTCCTAAGACATTGTTGATATATTGTGTTTTTCCTATTTCTTAAATAATTTCCAGATGTCTTTTAAATCAAGTCAATTAGTGCTGGGTAATGACAGCCTATATTTCAGGATATTATAGTTAGTTACACTTTTGGATTCTCACTGTCCTGTATGTTAAACTTGTGCATTATCAGCCCCTCATTTTAAATACAATGTAAGATGCCATAAAGCCTGACATTGCTAACGCGTCATGTGAGAAGATGGAAACGTTTGGGCATAAGGCACACCAGTTTGTTTCCGAGGTTGCTCTCTCCCAGGCTCCGGCCTCTCTCCAGGCAATCTGTCTTCACCTGTCTTCCCTACTCCCTGTGTGAACACTGACACACTGTCCTGGGGGCGTTGGAGGGTACTCAGTGCTGAAAATGATAGGTTTCAAGCTCTCTGGAGTGCTTAGATTGAGACATTACTGTGTTCCCTTGATGTCATATTCTTGCTGTAATTTAATATGATGTTTGAGCAGAAAAAGTACAGAGCTGATTATGAGCAGCGGAAAGATAAATACCACCTGGTGGTCGATGAGCCTAGACATCTGCTGGCTAAGACCGCAGGCGACCAGATCAGCCAGGTACTGTGCCGAGGCCGGCAGCGCGGCCCAGACACGACTGCGCTCGAGTTCTCACAAGGTGTCGTCCTGTCTGCTGCAAGGATGTCATAGGTTCTGCCTATGATATTGAGATGTTCTGTTTCAAAGTATCTGTCTAGCCACCCAAAGAGCCCTGTGAGCTATTTGAGTGTGCCAGTCGATGCTCTGTGTCCTCACTTGCGCTGTGGTGAAGCAGAAAACAGAAGCCGGGACCCTGTCCGTTTCATTCTTTTGAAGAACCTGTTTGTTAAACAACTATCAAGTGCAAATTCAGGCGTAAAAACAATTCTTTTTTTAATTTATGGGAGAAAAAGACAGACATCTGTGCTGTCTTTCTCTGTTCTGATGATGTCCTCTCCGTAAGGCATTCTAGGTGGTAACATACATGTCGCTACCTTTGTCCACCTCATTTGCAAGGATTATGGATGGTCAGGCATAAATATCTCGGCCACTTTCCTTGCACTCGACATACGGGTCTTCACTACACAGCCCTGTGAGCACACAAAGTATGTTAAGCCTACATCTCTTCACTCAAAGGTGACTGGGATATAGAGCCTTGTTCTTTCTGTCTTCATAAGTCTCTTTTGTGCTTCACCGCTCTTTGCATGGACAGAGAAAATATAAATCTAGTGCCAAGATGCTTCTGAAACAAGGATGTAATGAAATTCTGCGCCCAGATATGTTGACTGCCCTCTACAATACACACATGTGGAGCCAGGTAATGTCCAGCACGGCGAGAAGAAGCAGGTTGAGAGCTTCAGTGCATTTCTTTGGATGCTTTCTTTGGCCTCCTCTCCTTACCCCTGCCTGTGCTGCTTTCTCATGATAAAGCATACGAATATTCATTCCTTACAAATACAATCTGACCATGGCCTGGTGTACTTGGCAGCCATTGTCTGCATAGCTAATGCTTAGAAATCCTCGAAGATCGGCCAAGGCTCCCTGACACATTTTTTTTAAAAACTAGTACAACACTAACTTATATTTTTTAGTGTTTGGCTCAAGAGACAGATTCCTTGGAAATTGGGGTAATTTCGTAGGTTAATAGCCTTTAAAGGTCTGGATACTTAATGTTTTCCTCTAAGCACCCTGTTGCTCAGTTCTCACTGCAACTACCCTGTTCCAGGGAGCTGAGGCCATGCAGTCTCTGGACATTGTCCTTATTCATGTTGATAATATAATCACCCAACAAGGTCTGCTGAGCACGCACTGCCACCTTTCCATCAGAGGCTGAAAGGGAAATGTGGTAACTGCTGATTACCAGCGAGATCATTAATGAAATGCCACTTTCTTGGCCCAAACTGAAAAGGCGTTAGCCAATCTTTTGTATTAGCAGCTTGCTTTGCCATTTTAGTTTGTTGCCAAATCAATATATATATAGACGGGTATGTTCTCATCATAAACATCCTTGGCCTTGATAGGATCATCAAAAACATTGTGCATGAAAGTTTGTTGGTCTCTGTATCTGTCCTGCTTAAAACAGCTTGTGTGCATGAGAGAAAAAAAAAGAAACGAAACAACACACACACACACAAATATGACTTTGGAAATTACAAAAAAATGCATTTTGGATCTGGGAAGGAGGGAAAGGGGGATTGCGAGGATTGGAGGGGGGCTTCGAGGAGGGAGTTGGGATATATTTTATGAGAGAAGAATACATGATAGATAGATAGATAGATAGATAGATAGATAGATAGATAGATAGATGATAGATAGATGATAGATAGATAGATAGATAGATAGATGATAGATAGATAGATAGATAGATAGATAGATAGATAGATGATAGATAGATAGATAGATAGATAGATAGATAGATAGATAGATAGATAGAAATTCTAAAATACTTTAAAAGTCATATATATTCATTTTATTGGACATCTATTTCACTTAGGCATGGAAAAATATCAACATAATATGGAAGGTTAGGAGTGAAATTGTACTTTTCAGTCCAGAGAAGATTATAGCTCTTCTCTGAAATTTACTCCACACAGGCCCTTGGCCTGTCTCCTAACTTCTGAGAGCTCCTTTGCTCCCATGTGTGTGAAATATACTGGAAAATATCTGTCCACTCTACTATCCTACTGTGATGAAATAACAGAGTTTATTAAACATCCTCAGTTAGGATGTAAAAAGTGGAAGCCACCACAAAGCCAACACCCACTCTAGTGTTTCATGAGATTTCATTAAAGCCTCTGCTCTTGAAAGTAACTTGACCTTTTCTTCCATGATCTAGATCAAATACAGGAAAAAGTATGAAAAGTCAAAGGACAAGTTCACCTCAGTTGTGGACACTCCAGAGCACCTGCGCACCACAAAAGTCAACAAGCAAATCAGTGATGTAAGTACAGAAGCCAAGGAAGTGCCCACGTTCTCAGGCTCCCAGCGTTTGCCCAGGTGAGGGTGGGTCATCATAGAAACTGTGAGATTTCTGTCATGGGACGGAGGCGAGGGTGCTGCACAGCCGCTGCGCACAGAGCTCTTCCTTCACAGTGAAGGCCTGTCATTCAAATCAGCACACAGGCAATGAAGAAGCAGAGGCCTCAGCTTATATGATTGCCTTTCCTTTTGATCAGTATTCACCTGTCAATGAAATGAGCCAATTCAAGCCAAATCAGAGTATATAAATGCAGGTTTATTGGTGGGCAGCTCTCTGGCAGGTTGACTGAACTCACAGGTAGTGGTCAGTGACATTGCCACGAAGAGGTAGACAGAAAAGCAGTGAGGAGCGAGCAGAGCAAAGAGAAAGCACACAAGCAGAGAGAGGGGGGGGGGGTACACAGGAAACAAAATGTCTGGATTATATAGGGAAGTCCAGCCCCTGGGCCAGAAAGTTCTGAGTAGAAGACGGATTATACCAGCCTTGCCCTGTAGCAGGCTGGGACTGAAGGATGCTGGGAGAACCCGGAGGCCAAGTCACTACAGTATGTAAATTAGGCACTTCAGCCATCCTGCGTCTGAATCCCAATGCTTTCTATTCATTTTCCATTTGTATTTTAAATCGTAAATGAAGAAACATAAAGCTATAACTTCCTGCTTTTGTTTTTTTATCTGCTTCAGATACTTTATAAACTGGAATACAACAAGGCCAGACCCAGAGGCTACACCACCATCCATGACACACCCATGCTGCTGCACGTCCGCAAAGTGAAGGACGAAGTCAGTGATGTGAGTACCCTTTCTTAGCCCCTCTGTCCTGGGCTTTCATTGTGATGCAGTAAACTCCAGGAGGTAACCGCTGTATGTGACGTAAATAACAGTCCTCCATTTTCCTTATGAATCTGTGAGTTGGCTAGTCATAGCAAAATAGATCTGATCAAATGTCCCCAGGCAGACATCCAGGGCACAGCTGGGCCAAGACTTCAAGGTGGCTCTTCCAGGACACAGTCCCAGTATATGAGAACTATGCCAAGGGTAGACAGATCCAGAGGCACACAGTGTAATTGGAGGGAACTTAGAGCTTAGCCCAGGTGAGCAAGAGAAAGCAAATCCCTGCAATCTGTGTCAGAAGGAGAGACGTGTATATTGGTCAGGTCAAAGGCAATTTTCCCAGAGCCAGGAATATACCTATCCATCTTAAGATAATGTCAGCCAGGCTTGGTGGCACATGTCTTTAATCCCAGAACTACAGTAGGCAGGTCTCTGTGAGTTCTACACCAGCCAGAACTATATAGTGATACCCTGTCTCAAGAAGAAAAGCAGACAAAGACAGCAAACAGCAATGTCAAAGACTCAGTTACTTCCCTGGCACCAACCTTGAGTAGTAAAGGTCTATGTATCACTACAGTGATTTTGTCTGGGTGTTTTGCTAGGAAATATTACAGGGGAAAAAGTGCTAGGTCACATTTCAGGTGAACCTGGGACAGTCATGGCGGTTATGATCCACTTGAGCAGGTGAGGCTGAAAGCACTAGAGCCATGTTCACCTAACTGCCGATAGTTGATGGGCTCCTGTATAAACGAGGCCCTTTTGTACATCTTTTCCACATTGCTTGGCATCTCACAGTGTAATGTCTGGGCTCTAGAAGGCAGAGAGCCAAAGCTTCTAGGTGAGTCAAGAGTTATTCCTAGAACTCAGAAATCTTTGTCTTCCTATCTTCCTATCTTCTACACTCATTCAAGAGATGTGTTCGCTTACCGTCACTGAGATAAATTCCCTTATAAAAAGAAAGCCTTGTGTTGACTCATAATGGGGTATTTCCACTCTATGATTGGTTGAGCCTGTGGCTTGAGCCTGGATGAGGCTGCACCTCATGGCAGAGGTGTATGGCAGAGCAAAATCACCGACCCACCATGAGATAAAAAGAGGAAGAAAAAGTAGCTGGGTCTCGCTATCCCCTCTGAAGAGCAGGTACCTGCCCAGAAGATAATGCTATTGGGACATCGTAGGACCTCGGGAACTGCCTTCTACTGCCTCCCAGTAGCACCTGAGGCTGGGACTAAGATGTTAGCATGGGAGACTTGAGGGATATTCCAGGTTCAAACTATGGTAAGTGATAAAGAAAGGGTTACCAGCTCTTAGTGAACGAACAGCAAAGTCACGTTCCAGGACAGCATGTGGAAGAGGTCTCACTCAGGCCGTTGTAAAAAGCACAATGCGACACAAGCGACAAAAACACTCCGTCAGCCTTATCTTCCCTGAGAAACAAACCAGTTGTTATGTTCTCATCCCCTGAATTTCAGGAGAATTTGAGTTCATCAATTTAAAAATACTTGGCTTTAAGCTGGCATGGCCATACATGCATACAATACTTCTAGCATTTGGGAGGTTAGACAGGAGGATTGCTAATTTAATAAGGCTAGGCAGGGCTGTGTAGCAAGATCTTGTTTCAAAAAAATCCAAACAAAACCAAACAAGATATTTTGCTTTGATTTTGTAATTGAAAACCACCATTATTTTCATTGGAAAAAAAGGTTCACGATTTATCCACTTCCTCAAACGCTTGTTAGAATATGCTGGGGTGGGTGCTGATGCAAAGTACTAATTTCTAGAACTTTCTCCTGATGTTCTAGAAATTAATTAATGCAGCAGCTCCTTCTCTTTGAGTTTGCAATCTCTTTGAGTACCGCAATCACATTGCACCTGGGATCCTGCCTCTGCAATGAGTGAAAAATGACCTGATCGCACCCTCGGGCCATGGAATTTAGGGAACGCAAAGTAGATGAAGCTAGGGGCCCCAGGCTCAAGGTAGGGAACTACTTGTTGGGCCGCCCACATTCAATCCAGTTACCAAAACTCACAAGGTTTACTTCTGGACTGACAGCTGTGATGCCAGCATCTTTGGGTACATTTGCCCCCTGGGTTTTTATGTGCTGGTCACTGAGAAGGAGATAATAACAATAAGAAGTTCAGCTTACTAGAAAGAGTAGACAAACTTCTATGCTGTGTGACTAGAGAGCAGGAAGGAGCGTGGGAACACAGGAGAGAGGCAGCCCTAAACACCTCCTGGAGGGCAGTTTTCAGGATACCTGCACCAAGGCTGTCCTGACATGGGAAGGAAAAGTACACGCGCCAAGCTGCCAGCTCACTCTTCAGCCCAGACTAGCAGATGGGAAGCCTGCGGCCACGTTGCTGACCACAGTCAGTGTGTTCTGACACACATGACTAAGAAGGCTCATCTCCCCACAGCAGGGTTTTTAGCCAAATACTCTCTCACGGGGAGAACATCACATACTGCCATCACAGTTTTAACTTCTTGGTTTGTAAAATGTTTAGCTCCCTGGGGGAAAAAAAAAAAAGAATTAACCGTGTCACTGTTGCCTCCCATAGCTGAAGTATAAAGAAGTTTACCAAAGAAATAAATCTAACTGCACCATCAAGCCGGATGCCGTCCATATCAAAGCCGCCAAAGATGCCTACAAAGTTAACACCAATGTAAGTGCCAAGACTGCCACCAGCCAACCTTAGTCTCTTTTTCCTGCTGTAAGAGAAAATAAATTCACTGTGGCTGGGGACTTTGCAGAAATTGATTTAAGTTCTAGAGATTGCGGAGGGAAGGGTGGTCAAGAGCATGTACATATCAGGCCTGGCTCCTCTTCCCACATTATCCCATGGCAGGAAGCAGAAGGGCACATGGAAAAGTCTAAGGCAGCAAATGCTCACTTTCCTACAGTGTGAGCCGCAGTCATCCTGGAGGCTCTGCTTTGGGACCATGTCGCCTGCCAGAGGTCTCAGCTCACAGTGGCGGTCAGACCTCAACATGAGTTTTGGACGTTGCTGTGGTTTGCCGTTTGAACCATAGCAAGTGTGGTGGGGATTTAATCCACACGAGGAAGTGCGTGGCCTTTGAAATCTCTCTCTGAGACCAAGCTCTGCCTGTCCAGATGAAAAGTTCAGCTCCAGGAGAGTGCGTAATGGATGGTGTTAAAAACTAAATGCTCTTTTGGCTCCTCGTGAAGGAGAATGAAGAAGAGCAAGGGTGGCCTCACCCGGGTCATACGTTACATCTACTTAGTGTCCTTGGGCAGCTGAGACCCGGAAGTTAGTTCTGACATGAAGGCAGCGTTTTGGAAAGTGCTTCAGCATCTTCCATTCTTTTCTCTGGGTTCTCCCCATGCCCCAAGCTCTAACGTCTGCTACCGAAGGGGAAACAGAGCTGCTAGCTGTTGTTAGGTCTGGACCCACTGCTTGCTTAGCTCCTCCCGGATGCATTTCTTTAGCTGGAGCACGCTAAAGACTTTACCCACAGAAACAGCTCTGAATTACATGGGCACTAGCTTTTAAATATATATAAATATCGTGCCGTGAAACATTAGTAGTCCAACTGATTCTCGCTCATTCCAAAAGCATCCTTTTATTGGGGCCAGTAAACTAAGGTGCCATAGGAGCTGGCAGATGGCTTAGGTATGAGTCAGTGGGCAATAAATAGGGAACTAGATGTGGGGAGGATATGTGCTCAAATAGACCCTGGAATCTAGGTGGTATACATATATAGTCTCTGTAATATTTTGGCCACCTTTACAGAAATACCTGTAATTTACTTACAAGTTACCAAGTACTTGACTGTGAAGGGTGGACGGGCAGTTAAGATAGACTGTAGAGAATCATTTCACCTGGAGGTGAAATGTCAAAGCTTAAGCACCAACTGGGGGCCAAAGGGTGCTAATAGCTGACCTGAGTGACTGACAAGCTGCATAGAACACAGTTTCATGAGAGTTCTGTGAGCTATGATCTGTGGAATGTTGACCTGCAAGCATCCCCCTGTGCATTGCATGTGTGTGCAAATGCAGCCTGAGCGGTTGTCTTTCTGTCACACTCAAAACAGCTGGACTACAAGAAGCAGTATGAAGCCAACAAAGCGTACTGGAAGTGGACGCCCGACCGGCCCGACTTCATCCAGGCTGCCAAGTCATCCCTGCAGCAGAGTGACGTAAGAGGGGAGACAGGCATGTGGGTGTTTCCAATGCTCACTGTCAGGGCACTCGGCCCAGCTCATTTGGGGTCCTAAGTGAAAGGAAGTTTGAGGGGGAGAAGTAAGCTCCTAAAACACGCCTGACTGTTGAGCCTGCCCTCTGACAACTGGGCCCAGGCACCGAGGCCTCAGAGACCTGAAGCTAGAGAGAGCTTGGCTGGGAGAGCTGAATCCTCGCTCTGGTCCTAAGAGACAAATCTAGGGATGAGATAGCAGTGAAAGACCAGGGAAGCCCCCCCCCCCACCCCACCCCCACACACCCCCATCCCTTTACTCTGAGAATGAGCACTCCCTCTAAAGAGCCCTCTCTGGTTGAATCAAATGACGTGCTTCCTCTGTTTTCTCCTACCACAGTTTGAATATAAGCTGGACAGGGAGTTTCTCAAGGGCTGCAAGCTTTCTGTCACTGACGATAAAGACATGGTGCTGGCCCTCAGGAACTCCTTAATAGAAAGTGATGTAAGTATCCAGCCTTTTGCGATAGCTACCCTGACTCAAGGCTTTTTTTTTTTTTTTTTTTTTTTTTGGCTCCTCCAGCAATGTCTACCCATTCAAGGCCATCTTTTACAGCAATGGTCCCCAGAAGCATCCAGGACAGGACTTGGAGCTCAGCTGTGGTCCTGACACATGATCCTGCCCTTGGTGGCATCAGTGATGCTCTGGAGGGCCTCTGTAAAAAGCTCTGTTAACCTCAGGACGGTTCTTGGTTATACTGCAGCCAGCAGCTCGCACGGCACAGACTGGGAATCTGAAGGGCTGGCTGGATTATGACTCAGATTTTAAGTTTCTTTTCTGTGGGATCCTGTTCTTCCTACCTCGGGCTTTCCACATCTGTAGAGGGAGAGAGATTATGTCTCCAGGCTTGATAGCGGGTCAAGTGACATATTTGAGGATGCTTTGAACTAAAGGCAAAGATTTACTGTGAGATTTTCGTAATTATTCAAACCTAAACTTGAAAGTTGTCAGGAAAAAAAAAAAACATTTTGACTAAGCATAAATCCTTTACTGTGTTCCTTGTTTACCAGCGATGTTATTCTCTCAGTTATTGTTAAGGGTTTGGGGCGATGAATGAAAATGTGCAAGCTACTCCAAAAAAGGTAAAGGGGCGCTTCCTTCCTTTCTATTCCCCCAGCTGAAATACAAAGAGAAACACGTTAAGGAAAGAGGAACAATCCATGCTGTGCCTGACACCCCACAGATCCTCCTGGCAAAGACTGTCAGCAATCTGGTGTCTGAGGTAACCCACCCACAGCCCATATGCTGCCCTTCCAGCTCAGGCTGGCTCCCCAAGCACAGTCCTTAACTCGCTCTTCGTGGATCCCCTCAGAACAAGTACAAGGACCATGTCAAGAAGCACCTGGCCCAGGGCTCATACACAACACTGCCAGAGACCAGGGACACGGTTCACGTCAAGGCAGTGACCAAGCATGTCAGTGATGTAAGTGCCCAGCCACAGAGCTCTTGATGGCTACGCTGAATCAGGTCAAAGGCAGCCAACTCCTTGATTACAAATGCTTGCTTTTATCTATCAGCACTCTTGACCTGAGTACCTGTGTATGAATCCTAAATTCTAGTTATTATTAAAAATGTGTTGGTATTCCAGTTGTGGCAGATGTAGGCTTTGCTGCTCCATAGCACATCTCGCAATGTAAGGCATAATTAATGTTAGCAGTGGGAGGGAGCAGTGTCAATCAAGTGTAGCCTCTGCTATCATTAAGCAACTGTATAGTGTGTGAGAGCTAAAATCACCTTGTGCGCCTCAGTATAATCTCTGCCCACTACATCCTACCATTATAACCTATGACTTGTATGTTTTAAAGGTAAAAATTCGTAGTAAGCATTAGATGCGCTTGAATTCAATTTTCCAAGTTTGCTGGGTGGTCCTGGTGTTGGTTCAATGGAGTAAAGATGGGGCGGGAAGGAGAATAGGACCCAGAAATCACAAGCTCCAACTGGCACCATAATAGGATTTTCCTGGCATCTTCTCAGCTTTCTCAAATAAATCTTCTTCTTGCCTTCCTCTGCTCACATGAATAATTCTGATGCTGTTTAGACAAATTACAAGAAGAAGTTTGTCAAAGAGAAAGGGAAGTCCAACTACTCCATCATGCGGGAGCCTCCAGAGGTGAAGCACGCCATGGAAGTGGCCAAGAAGCAGAGTGACGTAAGTCTTCCTGCAGCATCCCTGACCACAGCATCCCTGACCACAGCATCCCTGACCGAGGCTCACTGGAGGCCACGGACTCAGAGGAGTGCACGGTCCAGCTCCAGTGGTTTCTTTGTTGGGTGGTTTAAAAAAAAAAGAAACAGTGATGGAAACTAGCTAATGTTATTTGTATTTATTGACAACTTTCAGAAATTCTGTGTGCCTCAAGTAAGCATTCTCTCCCCCCAAATAAAGGTTGCTTATAAAAAGGATGCCAAAGAGAATCTGCACTACACCACAGTGGCTGATCGGCCTGACATCAAGAAGGCCACCCAGGCAGCCAAACAGGCCAGTGAGGTAAGAGTGTCATGGAAATGACCCTGGCACTGAACACCTCGTGAAAACAGGAAGAACAATGTGTGCACCACCTAGACCACACTGCCCATTTTGGTTTTCTCTCATACAGGTGGAGTACAGAGCCAAGCACCGCAAGGAAGGCAGCCATGGGTTAAGCATGCTCGGCCGCCCAGACATTGAGATGGCCAAGAAGGCAGCCAAGCTGAGCAGCCAGGTAACGGAAAAGGGCAAGCAGTGACCCCAGCGTGAGATTTTTAAAACTGTACAGTTAAGAAGTGATTGCCGGAAAGAGCAGTATCAACAACTAAAGTGACACAGGGTCTTAAGTTGCATGACAGGGCTTTCAAAAGTCCTGAGGACCTTGACTCGTTTCCTGCTAACCAATCTAGGCTTCCTGGTTTTCCACCTCTCCATTTATAGGTGTGCATCTAGCGGCCTGTGTATTTAGCTCCTCTCTTATGTCAAAGGGTACTTTTTCTCGGGCTATAAGATTTCTATCCAGAAGGTCTGCTTCAGGCTTGGGTCACCTGTGAGAGCTTTGGTAGTGTGTGACAGTCACAAGATTCTAACTTATAAAACCCAACCGTGTCAAAGGACCTCTGTTCTTTCGTTTAACACACGGATATGGGGGCCCCTGCTGGACATGGCTGACTAGGGGTGAGCAAAGGTTTTCAGGTTCTTTTGCCTGTAGTTAAGCAATTATGGTCTAGTGTGATGAGCGCTTGGGCAAGGTATGCACAGTGTGTTGGGGAGAGTGCTCCATTTCAGCAGACTTTGTATTATTGAAAAGATAGACTCAGAAATGTGCAGCCTAAAGCTGACTGCATACTCTAGTCTCTCTGCAGGGCCTCTGGGTTTCCACAGGTTTTCAGAGCTCAGCTCAGAGAGCTGTGGCTAACGTTAGCTCCCTCAGCGGGGACACCCTGTGATCTGACTTCAGATTGAGAATGTCTCTTTTTCTCCTCTGGTTTGAGAGTCCTCTCCTCACCTTCTTCACTGTCCATTATCTTAAGCTTTTTGAAAAAAAAAAAAAAAAAAAAAAAGAAATTGGTTCAGGAGTCATAGGGTTGTACTGACCTCTGGAAACACCAATCGTGATATTATAAATCATAATACCAAGTTACAAATTAGAAAAACAAGTTGGAATTATTAAGAGACAAAAGGTTGAAATGACTGCCAACAAACATGATTTTTATAGTATTTCCAGGTTGGCACCAGTGCTTACTTACTGGGCCAGGGTTCCCTGATATGACCGATGAAAGGTGAATCTTACCCAGGCATGGGCTGGAGAGGTCACAGCAAGACTGAACTGCGACATGTTTATTGCAACCAAACAGACTTTTTAACACCTTTATCAGAAACAATACAATGGAGGTTGCAAGGATCAATACAATTGTACTTGCCAGGATACAATGGCCTTTGCAAGCTATGCAGGGTTCAAGATTAACATCTAAGACTAATTGTCCAGCCAAGTTTCTGTATGCCTCCTTGACTTCTCAGGAACATGGAAACACAGCCAGCCTGAACCCTTCACTGCCTGAGGGAACGTCTCGATTTTTCAGGAACTGAAAGGCACAAAGTATCCTCAGAAGCTGCAGACTCCAACCTGAAAAAAACCTATGATGTGTGCCTCTCAAGGCAGCTAGACCACACCAACTTCATGGTTTCCTGCACTGATATTTAAATTTTCTACTTAATATTTTATCAGAAACTAATAGAATCACATGACCACTTGAGACCAAAACATGACTTTTTAAAAAAAAAAAAAAAAAAAAAAAAACATAATCTTGTAGTGAAAAATAGTTTTTAAAAAAAACTTGGAAATATAAAACATTCTTAATGTTTTGAAAATTTCAAGGTTGTGCAGTTATCAAATTATTTGATGTTGAAACTTGGAAAATCTAACCATTTTTGAACATCAAGAGACGTGTAAATCCTAGTAAATTCAAATCCTAAGTAACTCCTATGTCATGAAGAATGTGTCTCACTCGAACTCTTTGTGAGCTCATCTTCCTGGCTCACATCCCATGAAAGTCTTGCTATTTTGATGATAGTGTCTGATGTAGCCCCTGGCCCAAGGGACCACAGCTGTGGGTGGTTTTTCTCTTTCTGACATTGCTGTTTTGCTGTGTACCTAAGTGGAACACCTCGATGACGTGTGTGTGTTTGTGTGTGTGTGTGTGTGTGTGTGTGTGTGTGTAACACATGCACCCACGATGAGGAAACAAGTTTCTCATCAGTAATGGAAGAATGAAGCCAGCAAGGCAGTTCCTCTGGCTTTGTTTTCTTGGCCTTGGTCAGAGGATTGACCAGGTCACACTTTTTCCTGTTTTATTTTTGTGTGTTAAAACATGTAGAATGCTGTGAGAAATTGTTGTGTGTGTGGTAGGGGGTGCTTATCATATGGTCTCTCCTTCTCAAAGCTTTACTTTTGAAACAAACTTGGAGCAGGAAGATACTGAAATATTTTCCTCGTAGCTCCTTTGTCCTCTGTAAAAACAAGTCTTTGTGGGAGTAATTTTCTATTTAGCAATTGTATTTCGGTCTTTATAAGTACCAAGTACCAATATCTCACTCAGTGCCCTGAAACCCAGCTAAACAATTAGATGTTAAACTATTAAATAGACATTAAATAGTTAAAATATAAATATAAGAAATAAAACTAGGCCAGGCATGGTGGAGTAATGCTTTTAATCCCGGCACTTGAGAGGCAGAGGCAGGTGGATTTCTGTGAGTTTGAGTTTAGCCTAGTCTACAAAGACAGCTAGGGCTCCGTTACACAGAGAACCCCTGTTTCAAACAACAACAACAACAACAACAACAACAACAACAAAACAGAAAAAGAAAAGAAAGGAAGCTAATGTATAACCACTTCCAGCACTGTGTGTGTGGCAGTCCAATAACTGAGCCTTATGGGATGACAGAGCCCGGATGCCACCTCTTGTTAGGCCATGGAGAAGAAAGGTGCTAGTTTTGATCGTTTTCTGTGTTGTGAACTTTAAGAAATGAAAATGTAAGTAAATTTGGGATGTAATGAAGAAAGCTAAGGTGAGAGGAATGGATTGGCTGCTCTTCAGATCAGTCACTCATTCAGAAAAGACCTCAAATTCTCAGATGGAAAGCAGGTGTTCTGTGTGCTGGTAGGTTTGGTTTTCACTCAGCACGGGTATCTGTTTCTTTCTGCCCCTATGTGGACCAGTGCACTTTCTCTTGGTGTCACGGCTGTGGTGACCATCCCTAATCTTCCGGGTTTTTCAACATCAGCTTTTGCCTTTGGGGCTGGACACCAGCTCTTCCCACTCTGATGTGGTTCCCACGGGGTTTCCCTTTGTTTGGGAGTGAACTGCTTTCGGAGCAGAGCCCTGTAGCATTGTAGCACTGGGGACATTCTGTTCCTGGGATGTATGGCTTTGCCTTCCAGCCTCCTGGGCTGCCTTTGTGTCTGCAGTTCCTTGTCCCTCCTCAGGCATGGTCCCTCTCTGCATGCTGACAGAATGTGTGAGTCCTACTGCCATGGGGGCCTCTTCTCCTGTGTGGCGGCTTTGTTGATTTTAGACTTCACACAGTCTCTGTGTCTGTCCTCCTGTTCTGCTGGGCCTGTCAGGTAGTAGGGGAGCACCAAGATGAAGCCTTGGGGGCCCTGATCTTAAATCTGACAGAGTTGAGGTATCTTGGTATGGGGATGAGTAACACTTTTTTTCCTTTTCTTGTTGGGAGTCTCTGTGTTAACCACCATCAGCTGCAAGGAGAATCAGTAGATGTCTCTGGTGCAGGTTGAGAGAGGATTTAACCTATGACTTACCCTGGGTTGTGTGACAGATGTTTCTTGAGTAGACACAAGACACATCTATTTCCCCAGAGAGGGAGCTCACAATAGGCCAAAGTAGTGATTGCAACAAAGTTCAATTATGGAGAACCAATGAGGGTTATTTGGGGAGAGGGGGTTACCAACAAGAGTATGGATGAGGGGGTACATCCAAGGAGCAGGGATAACTCACAAGCAGCTGCTTCAAAGAAAGGCCACTGCACCATGGTCAGGTCTCCTGAAGCCTACAGCCCCGACCTCTCACACAGCTTGCAGGCAACCGCAGCCTGAACAGCATTCTTTCTTTCTGGAGTTGGCTGCTTGGCTTCCACCCTATCCACTGTTTCTCCCTTTTATACTGTTGGTAGAGACACTCAAGAATCTTCCAAGGTCCATTCTTTCCCCCACACTAGCCTTTTGTTTATCTCCTCTCTACCTCCTGAGCCAAGGGCTTCAATTTGGAGGGAATGTTCCAAACCTAAGAGCCAAATGCTGCCCTTTAAATTGGTGTAACCTGTAGCAAGAGAGGACTTGCCAGTGGACTTCTAGACTTGATCTTCAATTGTTAGTGATGAAAGCACCCATTTGTCTGTCAATAAGGGAAGTTTTCTGTCACTCCCTTCTTTGGTTGGGTTCTCCAATGAGTAGCCATGTTGTTGTGTGTCTTGGCCATAATGACCATCTCTTCCTTTCATTCACTCCTTTGCATATCCTTACTCTTAAGTGCAACAGAAAGACAATCATTCTTACATTCCTCATCACTCTAAAGTGTCTTGCTTCTTTATTTCAAATCTGATACTTGAAGCCATTACCCGCTAATCCATCTTATCCAGCCCCTGTGAGAGGATGATGATGATAATGACAATGGTGGTGGTGGTGGTGATGTAATCAAAGTTCTATTTTAAAATAATAATTTTGCCAAGCTTAACAAGCTTTTACTTCTCAACATTTGATATTTACAACCCCCTCTCAGTTCCTTAGATTGTATCTATGATGATTGAGGTATCCAGCTGGGCAAGCTAAAATGATCCCAGAATTGTGGATAGCCTCTCTGACTTCAGCCTAAAGCTTTGGTTTATATGTTTTTGGCTTTGGAGACAGGGTTTGTCTGTGTAGCCTTGGCGATCCTGGACTCACTCTGTAGATCAGAATGGCCTCAAACTCACAGAGATCTGTCTGCCTCTGCCTCCCAAGTGTGGGAATAAAGGTGTGCTCCACCACTGCCAGCACCCAGCCAGCCTAAGGCTTTTACTGCTTAGTTGTGACCTGCATTAGCAAGATGTCATGTTGATGCCTCCAGAAAATAGGATGAGCAAAGTCAGTACTGTCCCACATCACTTCATACCACTCCTGATGGTCTGTTTCCTGTGTAACTATGGACAGTACTCCCTTATGCCCTTAAAACTGCCTTACTGGGGTAACAAACTGTGTGAGCATTTATAACATGGGCACATTCACTACTGTTTATGTTTCCTTAATCAGAAGCTCAGAAGTAATCTAGATGTCTGCGTTTGTTGTTAGGTTAAATACAGAGAAAATTTTGACAAAGAGAAGGGCAAGACACCAAAATTCAATCCAAAAGACAGCCAGCTCTACAAAACTATGAAAGATGCTAACAACCTGGCAAGTGAGGTATGTTCTTTTTGTTTGTTTGTTTGTTTGTCTGTTTTTTGTTTTTCGAGACAGGGTTTCTCTGTGTATCTTTCACTGTCCTGGACTCACTTTGTAGACCAGGCTGGCCTCGAATTCACAGCAAACCACCTGCCTCTGCCTCCCTGAGTGCTGGGATTACAGGCGTGCACCATCCCACCTGGCTGAAGTATGTTCTTTAATTGTGGTAAATGACATAACATACTGTTTACCATTTTAATCATATTTGAGGATCATTAATCACATTCAAACTGTTCTCCAACTACCACCATTTCTTTTTGTTTGTTTGTTTTCCCCACCACTATTTCAAAGCTCTTTAATTACTCCAAACAAAACCATTAAGCAGCTCTTACTTCCCTTAGTTCCTGGCAACTTCCCTGTTTGTATGAATCTGCCTAGTTTACAGATTTCATATAGATGAAATACTACAATATTTGTCTTTGTGTCTTATTTTATTTAGCATGACATTTCCAGATTCTGCCACAGTGCAGCATTAATTAGCTCTGCATTCCATTTCATGGCTGAGTAATATTCCCATGTGTATATCACACTTTTGTTAACGATATCCATGTTTCTATTAATGGCACTCCAGGCATTTCCACTTTTTGGTAACAATGCAAAGTGGTTTTCCTTCACAGCCATCCCCAGAGTTTGTTTCATGAAGGGATATCTTACTGTCACTTTCCTTAGTGCTGTTTTCAATTTCCTGTGTATCTGATTGCCAGTTTTTCCTTCTTTACCACTAGGTGAAATATAAGGCTGACCTGAAGAAACTCCACAAGCCTGTGACTGACATGAAGGAATCTCTGATAATGCATCACGTCCTGAATACAAGCCAGCTTGCCAGTTCTGTAAGCTCAGTCATTGGTTCTGGAAATAACTGCTTTCAGCCATTTGCAGCTCATTCCCTCCTCTGGGCTCCCGTAGTCTCCCCTCTATTACAAATTTTCTATTTGATGATATTTATTCCTGCAAATTGATCTACCCATTCTGCATCGACCACGAGGCCTCTGGGAATGTAAAAAAAATGCTTCTATTGGGGATGGGGAGATAGCTCCATAGTGTTTACCCATGGGTTTGAGGCCCAGGAGAAAAACAAAAAACACGTAGCTCTAGTCCTTATAAGAATATAAGGGACTCATCTAAAACAGCCTTTCACCTTCAATGATACCAATAGATACAGCCACACCAGCACCATTTGCATCTGACATTTATCAACAGCATTGCACGTGGAGCTTTATCAAGCCAACCTTTTTCTTTCTTTTTTTTTTGGCGGTGTGGGGGGTGGGGGGTATTGTCAAGGGCTCTCTGCATAGCCCTGGCTGGCCTGGACCATGCTATGTAAACCAGACAGGCTTTGAACACATAGACATCTGACCTCTCTGCTTCTGAATGCCAAGATTGAAGTCATGTGCCACGCGCTTAGTCCCAGACACCTAACCTAAAGAGGGAAGACGAGATGTTGTGGAGCCTTTCCACTGATGTGTTTTTCTTGCTTCTTCCGCTCAGTACCAGTACAAGAAGAACTATGAGAAGAGCAAAGGTCACTACCACACGATACCCGATAACCTGGAACAGCTACACCACAGAGAAGCCACGGAGCTGCAGAGTATAGTAAGTCCATGGCTTCCCCATACCCACGGTGTCAAAACCCAGTATGAGGTCCGCTCTAGGAATGGGCCTTTTAATAACCGTAGTTTGAGAAAACACAGGTACTGGGACTCTGAGTTCAGCAACATGTTGAGATTGTCACGTTAAGAGCATTTATGTAGAATGGAAAAATGTACCTGCTGTACTGCTTGTTATTCATCTTATCACGGGGCATCTTATGACAATTAATTTCCCAGAGAGACAAACCCCTCACAGTAACCCTGAAGTGACCCTTGGGTCTATGACCCAAGGCAGGAACACTGGTAGATGATGGGACGTCCAAGAGGAAGATTTTGCTAGACAGGTGACCAGATCTAGCACTGCAGGAGGCATGATGTGTTACCAGTTTTCTCAGAGGAAAGAGCTTTTAACTATTAACATGGCCTTCCTATCACAAAACCACCATTATGGGGTCCCCTGGGGTGTCAGCCAGAGGGCTGAGTTACCATAAGTGCCCCCATATCCCATGCAAAGCTGTGTGTGGCCTCTGCCAGTGTCCCATCATAATCAAGAGGAGTTGAGAGATGCCATTGAAGTTGTGCATGGAAAGGCTTTTCTGTCTCTCAGTTTCCCCTCTGTGAAATGTTCTGTGTATGTGACTCCCCTATTATTAATAGCCTGTTGTAAGGAAGAGACAAATTGTACTTGATAATGTCAGGTTGATTTGGAATTTGGTCCATATGTAAACTAGTTTCCCTTTCAATGCCATTTTATAATTAATAGTAGAATATATAAAGAGTGATGGCCCGGAAAGAGCTATTTGTTTATAAAGCCACACACATTCTCCATTCAGTAAAGACCACAGGTCTCTGATGATAGTTCTTATCAAAGATCTAGGGGTTTTATCAGAAATATTGACAGATGCTATTATTGTCAAAGGATTAAGATATCTATATCAAGTCTTGGCCAAACTCATATATGGGCAATTTTCTCCACACATCATTTCCAGAAATCAATATTTCTGTCAGCTGATTGTTGCCAATAATTCTTTCGTATCTCTAAGTTAAATCTAAACATTGCAGGTTACTCTTTTCAGACAGCATTGATTTTCATCCCCAACCCTACCCCATCCACAGGCATCAACTCAAAAGTCCTAGGTCTATATAATACAACAGGAAAGTCTGAATGACAATAGATGATCCAACTGAGTAAAATTTGGCAGCTGAAAGTCCTTTCCCTTGCCGGGTAGTGGCCTATTCTGGTGACACCAATCCATAGGAAGCTGAGGCAGGAGGATTGTGAGTTCACAGGCAGCCTGTGATGCATTGTGAGAGCCTGTCTCAGATGATATTAAATCAATTAATAAATTGCTGTCCATAAATAAAGCCCCTGACTCGGAATTGACCAGCAGTGAGATAGTTAACAGATTTTTCTCATCACTAGGTGAAATACAAAGAAAAATATGAAAAAGAACGAGGAAAGCCCATGCTGGACTTTGAGACTCCCACATACGTTACTGCCAAAGAGTCTCAGCAGATGCAGAGTGGGGTAAGTCCTACAGAAACACCACAGAGCAATTACACCACCAAGCCAGTGAATGCCTGCTCAGCCCAGGAACGTTTCCAGCCTCCTGAACCGTTACCCTTAAGCAGTAGGAAAGTATAGCTTTGAAACCTAAAAATCTCGCTCACTGCTGAGATCCCACAACACAATCATTTTCTTTAAAATGTTTTGTTCCAATAAACATTTTCATAAGATTAGGATACACTTATTCCTAAAAATGAGAAAGTTATGTGGAATATGGCTTGAATTTTCCTTTGCTGAGTTTAAAGTTCGCGCTGCGAAGCTGCATCACTGCTTCACCGCGCGGTCCACTTTGTGGGATGCCTCAAACCAAACAACAGAGCATCCATACCTGCGCACCCATGTCTACCGGGCCAGAAGTTTACTCCAGCCAAGCCAGGCAATCAGCCTGCTTGCCCATCAATAGACGAATAGCTATGGGGAAAGTGATGCTTTATAAATACACAGTGGAGTTCTACTGGCTCCTAAAGGAGAGAGTCACGGAACCTGTAAGGAAGTGGATGGGACTGGAGGTCATCATCTCAAGTGGAATGAGCCAGACTCAGACACGTGTCCTAGGTTTGCAGAATCCACGAATGCAGAGAGGCAACTATTTGTGAAGAAGACCAGGAAGGAAGAAGGGGGAAAAAGAAAGACAAAGAGACAGAGCCCATGATGGGGTGGGGGAGGTGCAAGATATGATCAAAGTATACTATATACATTGTATGGGGGGAAAGTCAAGATGCCATATTCCCTATAACGAAAAGCAGAGATTTAAAAAACAAAACAAACAAAAAACCTCTTTTTCATTTTGGGCCATAGTGAAGAATGGAACTTTACTTAGACTCCCAGAGATATGGGCCTTTGGGATCCTGCTTGCCTCTTCTCCTGGAAGCCTCTCTCCAACTATAACAACCAATGATTTGATTTTTGTTTGTTTGAAGAAAAATAGTTTGTAGACTTTCCTGGTATATGGAATGCAGGTCATGAAAAGTTTGAAACAGGTTCAAGTGATTGTTGAATCTGAATTAAGCACTATAGGGGTGTACTCTTGCAACTTTAGGGGTATTAAGAACCCCATGAAGATATGAAGTTACAAAAGCATGCTTCTAACATCTATTCCTGATCTCTGTGCAAGTGAAGTCATGTGTTGAAAAGATCAGGGAAGAGGGGAATAACCCTTTCTCGCAATCACGGGCGAAACCACAGAGTTCTATGCTCCACCTCACTATCCACCTAGTCTGTTCAGAGATTAATAGGCCACAAGCCCCTTGATGCCTCCCTGGGGCCCAAGAGGACATGACTGTGTCTGTCTGCACCATAATGCCAGAGCCTAGCAACGCGCTGACGCATGGTCGGTGTTGACTGTTAAATGAAGAGGTAGAAATGGAAGATACAGCCGGGGTGGTGACAGACACCTGTAATCTCAGCAGGTTTATGCAGGAGGATCATGAGTTCAAAGCCAGCCTGCCACATCTCAAAAAATAAATAAAATGCCATGATGGTGAAAAGTACCAAATGCCGATCAGTCCCTCGGGTTCTTCTTCCTAATTTTACCCCTTGGAGCCGCTGCAAATTCTGAGAAAATATTTGTCCCCATTTTTTAAAAAATGGTGAAAGAGCCGGTGAGATGAGGGCTCAGTGGTTAAGAGCACACTGGCTGCTCTACCAGAAGATCCAGGTTTGATTCCCAGCACCCATTGGCAGCTCACAACAGTCTGTAACTCCAATTCCTGAAGAATCCAACACCCTCTTCTGGCCTAGGCAGGCAATGCTCCCATACACATAAAAAATAAAATAAAATAAAGTGGGACAGGACCAGGAGATGGGTCAGTGTATAAGGCATGTGAAACCGAAGCCCAATAACCCAAGTTCCATCTTGAAGCGCCACAAGAGTCAAGGAGAGAACCAACCCCTGCAAGTTGTCCCTGCCCTCCACGTCCACACCGTGACCTGAGCACTCATTCACACATCACCCACAGTCATGGAAATAATAATTTAAAAAAAAAATTAAATGGGACAGTTTCAGGAAGAGAGTAGATTTTTCTTATACTTTTATGGAATGCCTATGATTTACATGTCATGCACCAAAATTCCTCTCCTCCCCCCAGTAAAATAAAACAAAAGTCTTGTCACAGAAGCTATAGTGTATCACACAGTATAGCCTTTTGCCCACCTATGTTTGCTTTCAAATGTTCATTGCTACGAGTCATGGGTCTGGTTGGAGGCCTACACTATCATTACTGGATCCTCACTGGGACTGTTGTCGGATAGCCCTGTTGTTGCTGTGTGTCAAGGAGATTCTTTATCTTTGAATCTGTAGGTCCTGTCCCTTCATGTGTTCCAGCAGGTCATACATGGGGTAGATGTTGGGGTGGGGTTCACGCAGAGCCCTGGATCAGGGCCCACTCCCTTGTCCTCAGGGCAGGGCCTGCTCTCTCGCTCCTGTGTCATCAGGGCAGGGCCAGCCCATCGGCTCTGGAGTCCCCAGGGCAGGGCCCACTCTCCCACCACCATGCCATCAGAGCAGGGCCGGCTCACCCAGAGAGTAGATTTTTAAGTTGATAGCCCATCCATCCTCCCACTGTGGTTAGGGTCAACTCCATCACAACCTTAGATAGAGTCTGTGGGGGTCATGAAAGAGCTTCACAGTTTCTCTGGAGCCAGCAAAGTATTTCCAGAACAATGAGACAGTTTTCAAATGTGTGACCTTGGTCAGAAGTGTGATTAAGAGGCCAAACCCTGAAAGAAAATATGCTTGTTCTCCTTAGGACTGAAATGTGGATTCTAACAGTCTTTCTTGTTTTTCCTTCCCACTCATATTAGAAAGAATATAGGAAAGAGTACGAAGAGTCCATTAAAGGCAGAAACCTGACGGGCCTGGAGGTCACGCCAGCTTTGTTACATGTCAGACATGCAACCAAAATAGCAAGCGAGGTAGTAGCCACTCGGCTTCCCTCCCTCTTCACCCAATAATCACACTAATGACTCATTGCTGTGTTCCTCCTGGGGTCATACCTGACGCAGACTCTTGGGTGACATTCCCATGTTTGATACTACTGTCTAATCTATGACCCATTTTAATTCTTCTAATTTTGAAAGTGGAATATCTAATAAAACACGCCTACCTTAGTATTCTATAGCAAATCTAATAAAACATGCCTACCTTAGTATTCTATTAATTTCTAGTTTTGTTTTTAATAATTAACAACAACTGTGAACCATACACCCTGCATTTACTCACATGTTTACTTACTCAACTGTTAAAAATTGGAATAGTTGTTTTATTTATTTATTTATTCATTCATTCATTTTGGTTTGGTTCTTGGCTCTTCACTGAAGAGAACAATCCAGTCTTTGTCAGTTTTGTTGATTTTATTTTGTAATATAGAAAGAGTATAGGAAAGATCTAGAAGAAAGCATCCGTGGGAGAGGTCTCACTGAAATGGAAGATACTCCTGACATGCTGAGAGCAAAGAATGCCACTCAAATCCTCAATGAGGTATAACCATGGCCAACTATTGCATGTACATAATTCATATGGCACTTTCATCCTACCCAAGTTAAACCAAGAGAGAGAAAAATAATAATTATTAACTGCTGAACAAAATACATGTCAATTTCTGATGAGTAGATATGAAAACAGATTGTGTCTATAGAAGTTGTCATAACCAATTAGAATCTGATATTACTTGATCTAGTTTTGATGTATTCACACTGCTCATTTAAATGAAAGCATCATACCACCCTGGGATGGTGTGCACCTAAATTTAATCCTAATTATGTACCAAACTACATTTAAATTTTACTTTCTGTGTTAACGGACTTGCCTTGATTGATGCCACTGTATGTGGAACAAGATGAACAAGCATGCCATCCTGTCTGGTGCAGGCAGCTGGCAAGGACGTCACCTGCAATTACTGAAGGGGCATGTTACGTGGATTTTTATTCATGCAGTTCTGTTACCATCCAAGAGAAGGCAGGTGACATTTTTCTTTAAAAAAAAACAAAACAACAACAACAAAAAACAATTCTTCTACAGAGAGAATATAAGCGAGACTTGGAGCTGGAAGTCAAAGGAAGAGGCCTCAATGCCATGGCCAATGAGACCCCAGACTTTATGCGGGCCAGGAATGCTACAGACATTGCCAGCCAGGTCAGTGCTTGTGCGCATGCTCGTCTTTCCAAAAGGTGGCCGTGGTTATAAGGATGTATTGTTGGCTCTCTGTCATTGTATTTGTTTGACAGTGACATTGTTTAGCATCCTTAAGCATCTGCTGTAAATGTGAGGCCCAGGGACTCTTTGCCAGGCTGCTTCTGTCTGCCTTTCTGAGTCTACCACCACTGGGGACAGTCAGAACAAAATGCAGAAGCTGGAGGGTCAAATTACTATGTGGAGCTGGGGCAGCTTCTAACCAGCTTGTTTCTTAGTCAATCCACTCCTTGTCTGGCACTAAGAACACCTTCGTTAGATTGCTTGTGGAGTCCTCTTTCCCCCTTGCTTCTAGACCTCAATTAAAAACACATCTTTTTAGGCATCCAGTGTTTGTAAGGCTCTCTCATGTCAGATCTTATGCAAAAACAAAATAAGACAAAAGATAAGAACAAAACAACAAAAACCCTGCTTTATCTACCTGAGATTCCCTTTGCCCATACTCATCCTCCATCCAAGTGGATAGGAAGTCTTTCAACAACCAAGACCTTTCTGATTCCCACTCTTTAATATAAAACTATAAACAGGAAGCAGGAAAGATGGCTTAGCAGCTACGAGCCCAGGCTTCTCTTGTGGAGGACCCAGATTAGATTCCCAGCACCACATCTCAGCTCACTGCCCTCTATAACTTCCACTCTAGGAGATCCAGTGTCCTCACCTGGCCTCTGCAGGCACCGGGCGTGCACGTGGTGCACACACAGACATCACAGGCAAAACACCCACACAAAAAAAAAAAAAAAAGTAAAGCTTTAAAAACTATAAACACACACACACACACACACACACACACACACACACACACACACAAAAGACTATAAACACGACAGGAAGAAATGTTATCGAATGCCGGGGGGTGGGGTGGAAAAGGAATATGATCACCTCTTAAGTCAACGAAGCTAACAGATGCTGTGCTTCGTAAACATTCAGCGGACTGTTGGGTGCCCTTTTGCAGATTAAGTACAAGCAGTCAGCCGAAATGGAAAAAGCCAATTTCACTTCTGTTGTTGATACCCCAGAGATCATTCATGCTCAGCAGGTCAAGAACCTTTCTAGCCAGGTAAGGATGTTCCTCAGGGCAAAGGTTTCCTTAGTCCTGACGAATTCTTTTCCCATAACTGTTTTCCCCACCACAACAGAAGACCTTTATTTACAGCGCCGGTCTGAGTCAGAATTGAGATTTCTGAACCGGATTTAAAGATAGATTGTAAGAAGGGTTTGGGTGTGGACACCTCAGTGACAACGTGTGACACCCTGGGTTCTAGCCGAAGCATTGGAAAGGAAAAAACTCAAGACATTATAAGGGAATTTCCAATTGCAAAAGAGGGTGTTGATGGTACACTCACAATTGATGGCTATTTTAGCATCTGTTATAATGTGAGTTTAAGGTGTATGAACGCATTGTGGAAGACACAGAGACCCCTCCACTTGTGGCTGGGACTGAGTCGTCATCAACTTGGGTGACACAAACTGCCTGAGGCATCCCAGGCTGGATAGCTTCCAGCTTCCTGCAAATCGTGTGACAAAGAACATGAAAGCTTGGCCTGGGGTGGCACATACTTGTAATCTCAGCACTTGGAGATAATGGGAGAGTGGGCTGTACAGCAAGACCTTGTTTCAGAAACAAACAAACAAACAAAAATATATATATACATATATATGATAAAAATAAATAGCATTTCTTCCTACGTTAGTACTCTTCAGTGATGAGCAGGATGTACCTGCCTGGGCAGGATGCAACAACCCTTCCCTCTCCTGCAGTAGAAAGGCTGTTTCAGGTTTACCAGCCTGCATGACTGTGGGCTCACTTTCTCTATTTCTTGGAACCATTTCCAGAAAAAGTACAAAGAAGACGCAGAGAAGTCCATGTCATATTATGAGACTGTTTTGGACACTCCAGAAATGCAAAGAGTCCGTGAGAACCAGAAGAACTTCAGCCTTGTAAGTTTCTGTTCGGCTAAGTCCCAGTGGTGGGCAGGCTAAAGGGGCGTGGCTTTGGGGACATGCACTTGGCATCCTGTGATAGAGAGGAGCAGACATGAGTCTTCTCTGGGCTCGCCCGTGTGTTTTAATCCCCTGTGAGCAAGGAAGGCTTACCTGCTCAGTAAATGGCTCCTTGTCACTGAATACAAATATTACCATCTTTTTTTTTTTTAAACTGGTGACATGTCCTTTTTAAACTAAATCTCAGCAAGAAATACTTTTCTAAAAAATTTTAATACGTTTTAGGTTCTTAAAATTTAGTTTCTGTGTCTGTAGTCAAACATAGGTTGGCATTAGAGGATGCTCTTTGTGAGGTGTGAGGCCCCAGGCTCAATCCTGGGAGTCTCTAGCCACGCTCCATCACTGTTTCTCTCCAAACTTCTTAACGACTTGGCTACCACATTGGGATTGTTGTGGGATGGGCTGTCATTAGTGTAAAATTCTAACGTCCCACCCGCAATACAGAACAATTATAAAATGTGTAAGAGAATGTTGAAATCTTAACAGGATATTTACTCTTTCTTCATAGCTCCAATACCAGTGTGACCTTAAAAACAGTAAAGGGAAAATTACAGTTGTTCAAGACACGCCAGAAATTCTGCGTGTTAAAGAAAACCAAAAGAATTTCAGCTCGGTACATTCATGATTTACTTTCCATCTAAATGCTAACCTAATAATACTGTTCTCTTTAAGAAGGTACCCGGGCCCCAGGCTGACACAGGCAATTAACCTCTAACTTGCCCAGTTAATGCTAGTGGGTCCCTGGTAAAATGCCCCAGTACTTTGTTTCCAAACCGTCACTCCTGAGAACAATTGAAATAACTTAAACCTAACAAAATAACTCTTCTCTTTCTATACGTATTTTTTTAATCTCAAACAGTAACTCAGACAGTAACACGTGTTGTATTGTTCCAAGAAGATGGATTTCTTTGTGATGTGGTTTTCTTTTATTAGCCTTCTCCAAAATAACTGACTGACTGTGCACTTCTTTAATGGTTTCTGTGGTTTTTAATCAGTGTTTTCTGTTTTTTTTTTTTTTCCTCATTCTGTATTAATATGCCGTGATACTTTGAAGAGAACTCTTCAAAGCTGGCAAGTGACTGGCCTTGCCTCTGGTTCGGGGCGTTGATTCTGACAGGACGGCCACTCCGTCTCTTGCCTGGAAACACTATAGTGTCTGTTTTCACAGAAGCCACGTGGCTAGTCCTTCTCCAGGCACTGCCCGGGTTCCTCTCTTTCTGTGTAACACTGTCCTCACTCTGAATGCCCAGGTTTTATATAAAGAGGATGTGTCCCCGGGAACAGCAATTGGAAAGACCCCTGAGATGCTGAGAGTGAAGCAAACGCAGGACCACATCAGCTCGGTAAGCACATGTCAGAGCCACTCGTGCTATTCTCAGCCTGTCTTTGATAAATCTGTGACTTCTGAGTTATACCCAAAACTTGTCACCAGAGACAGGGTCCAACCTAAAAGCAGGTGTGTGGGCACCGCCATCATCGCATGCTATGTGCCACCTCCTAAAGGTGAGGTTAGAAGTGGAAAGCAGAGGCTTGTGAGAAAACAGGACATATCAGCATTAGAGAATGACTTTCCAGAGACACATGTGGCCACATCTGTCCTCATCAAATGAACTGTTGGATATGAAGAGGCTGGCAGACAAGAGGCCTCTTTGTACTTACGCATTCTCTGGTTTCCATTGCCTCCCAAGAAGTCTTGTTCAAAAGAAAAAAAAGTGAAATGGCACAGCCTAGAATAATTATTCTTTCTGATAAATCTTATGGCTTCCCATCTCATCCTATGTGGGGTATGAATCACCCTTTCACCCAGGACATTCCGGAAGTGCATGCTACCTGTTCTCCCTAGCCGTCTACAGGGCCAGATTTTACTCCTGCACCATTTGTGCACAGGTAGCCCTTATTTTATTAAGGATGGCCCCAAAGTGCAAGAGGAGCAATGCTGGCCACTCAGACAGACCAAACGGCTTCACTGGGCTTCGTCTGTGTAAACAGGTCAAAGGATTTATTCCACATAAGAAGCAGAGGGAGGCACGGAAGGATACAAGTGATGGGAGAACAATTGAGTTGTAATCTGAATAAATTAATTAATATATATATATATATATATATATATATATATATATATAATTAAAATGCAAAAAAAGGAAGTAAAAATGCCGAGGTCGCTGAGAGGTACAGTAGGATGAACTTGGAAAAGAAGGAAAGAAACCCATGATTGTTTGCTGCTATGCCTCAGAAAGCCACAGTCCATGGCAAGCGCTTAATTAAAGAAAAAAAGGCAGTCTGTGTGTGGTGGCACACAGCTTTAAACCCACCACTCACTGAGGCAGAGAGAGGTGGATCTCTGTGAATCTGAGGGCAGCCTGGTCTATAGAGTGAGAAACACTAAACTAAAAGAAAGATGGGGTGTGACCCAATGGTAGAATGTGTGCTATTGGTGCACAACAGATCTACTAGTCAATCTTACACATGTGGCAGGAAGAATTCAGCATGCAGTAATACCTTTGCATTCCTATTTCCGTGTAGGTCAAGTATAAGGAAGCAGTTGGGCAGGGAACTCCGATCCCTGACCTGCCCGAAGTGAAGCGTGTGAAGGAGACCCAGAAGCACATTAGCTCGGTACCGACACTTGCATGCAGTTGTGTGATTGGCCACCTCTCAGGTGGTACCCTAGTTCCATCCATCCTTTCCTTCTGCCAAAGGCCCTCCCATGCTTGGGGATGCTGTGGCTCCTCCCCTGTCCCCCTCAGGTTGCAGAAGTAGCCAAGAGGCCTTATATAGCTTACTCCATTTGACTCCTTGACTCTCTGTGTTACAAACTTCATTTTGAATCTTCTGCCCACTAACCTGGAAAAAAAATGCCCACAGACTCTGTGTTGCTTTGAGTGGCAACTTTTGCCTTTCTGTAGTTTTCTTCTATTCAGGTGCTCCACCTGCCTCTGCCACCGTGTGCTGGGATTCTCAGTGCTCACCAAGACGCCAGGCCTAGGCTGGAACTCATTAAGAGGGAAGGAGCCAAGAGGTTTAGAAAGTGGGCATCCCTTAACAAAATTTACAGTTCTTAGGTGGTACCCCTAATGGGAAACAGATTTAGGGCAAGCACTGAGGACACAGTTCAGTGGTAGGACACTTGTCTATTAAGCAGTAGGCCCTGAGTTCAGTCCCAACATCACAAATAAACCATAAAAATAAACACAGTAGGAAAAGGCCAACCAACAAGAGCTAGCTTACTTGATCCTGCAGTCATGGCTAAAAATTTCAGAGAAAGATGCTCTTCCTGAAATGCAGATTATCCCTGCTCATATCAAGTGTCCAACTCGGGATCACCTAAGGCTTCATTAAAGCTGGGGCGTGGTGATGTATGCCTGGAACCCCAGAACTCAACGCTGAAGCAGGAGGAATACTGGGAGTTTAACACAAGTCGGGGCTAAGTAGCCTAAGAGCCTGTCCTGTGTGTGTGTGTGTGTGTGTGTGTGTGTGTGTGTGTGTGTGTGTGTGTGTGTACACATATGGTAAAATGCTAAGAAATTCATTAGGAAATGCACAGAATTCTCAGTGGCTCTGAAGGAATAAGTATCAGAACATCACATGGTTAGAAAATTATAACACAAACACATGCTTCGACTACAGACATGTAGATCTACTATGCTCAAGACATTAAGACTGGATACAATAAAATGGTTATCTTGGGTTGGAGTGTTATAATTTTTTTTTTTTTTTTTTTTTTTTGGAGGGGGAGGTTACTGGCAACTGAGCCCAAGGCTTTACACATGCTAGTCAAGAATGTTTCTCGTTGTTAATGAAATGTTTTTACCATAATTTAATGCATTTTAAGAATATACTAAGTATTGGCTGTGGAAAATGCAAATTTTGATGCCCAGTTTTCAAAGGGGCAAAATTTCTACAAATATCTGTGGATTCTGTTTTCCTCTGTCCCTAAGTTGATTTTATAAAAGCAGCTTGTTTTTATGGATGCCTATCAGAGCCCCTCACGCAGCTGTCGTCTGAAGCACTTGTGGTCACTCTGCTTTCTGGCTGTTCTAATTATTCCGCAGGTTATGTACAAAGAAAACCTGGGCACAGGCACCCCAACCACGGTCACCCCAGAGATTGAGAGAGTCAGACGCAATCAAGAGAACTTTAGCTCGGTATTTACAGATATACGAGATAAGAAATTCTTTCCCATTAAAAAAAAAAAAAAACTACCAGATAACCAACTTTTCAAAGTAACAGCTTAATGATTCTGTGTGTGTTTGTGTATCATCTTCTGACAAAAACCACCTGACCTGATTCAAAATGGCCACCCTCCTCATTGCTCTTTAACATTTTTAGCAACTGACTGGTGTGAGCTAGAACTGAAATACTGTTAGCACCATTAACAAGCTTCCTCCGGGTGCTTGCACCCTAGAACCCAGTGCTTCCTACTGTACCTTTCTAAGACATAGAAGTGTACATTTCTTCTGTAAAATTGTGACATGTGAAAGCATTGCCCTGACTAAACACTGCTATCTAAAAATCCCTTCCTCACCCATGTCCCACCCTCCCCACCTTCCCCTCCCTGCCCCCTTCCCCCCTGCCCCCCACCCCCTGCCCCCTTCCCCCTTCCCCCTCTCCCCTGCCCCCTTCCCCCCTCCTGTGTCTGTGTTTGTTTTAAATGTCTTCTGGGTACTTTCTTGTATCTCACAGGTCTTGTACAAAGAAAGTTTGGGGAAAGGAACCCCTACAGCCATCACTCCAGAGATGGAGCGAGTCAAACGCAATCAAGAGAACTTTAGCTCGGTATTTCTCAGGGGCAAAATTCCCAACCCTAATTCTCACTAAAATAATAGTAACATTACTGTCTTTAACATACAAATGTAAAATTACTAAGCTCATATAATGAAAGAATGATACCAATAGTACTTCATATTTCAACCCAAACCTAATGCAATCTGTAATACAGGTGTGAAATTTTAACTGTTTTCTTTACAACCCAGCTTTGTATCCATTCCCTTAAAAACCTACCGTTCTTCGTCTCCTTCCTCCAGTTCTAACTAGTGTGGTACAAGTCAAAAGTTAAACCTAACATCCTTCCTCAAAGGACAGCATTAATCAGAATTGTATTTATTGTGGCTTGATTTTTTTTAATAGTTGTAGCTTTTCCTAAATAGTCATGATTCTTAAACATCTACATTTGAAGACAAAAGACCGATTCACAGTAACTCAGGAACATCTGTTTACTTATGTCAGCGAGCGTTGTTGTATGCCATACAAGATCAAAGTGAGCTTTCTCGTGGAGTGTCTTCAGGGTCACTGCCAAGCTGATTTTTGTAGTTTTAATGCTTATGAATATTTAGTCTCCCCAAACCCTCTTTTTTTCTGATGCAGTGTTGTCTCTAACTCATTATAGATAGTAACTACAGTCAGCTTAAATGTTGTATGATAAAGCCTAACCCTGTGTATTTGAAGAGTATGTGTAAGCTAAGCAACCCTGTGTGTGCACTGAGGACCCCAAGAGACCAACTGTGATGGTTTCTCACTCACTCTATTTCTTAGTCTTATTTTATTTCTTTGTAAAATCTTCAAGATTTATTATAAGGTGAAATCTGCCTAAAAGCTGGCTCCTGGCTGATATGACTGTCGGTTCTGTGCACGCAGATATTGTACAAAGAGAACCTGAGCAAGGGGACCCCCCTACCTGTCACCCCTGAGATGGAAAGAGTCAAGCGCAATCAAGAAAACTTTAGCTCGGTATTTGCGAGACAGTTCCTTTAACTCCATATTAAAAAGAATTAATTTCGATAAAGCAAAAACTTTTACTATTTGTCCCTTTATAATAATTTTAACAAATTCTTTGAAAAAACAAAACCAAAACAAACTCACCAACTGAATCTTTCTGTCCTAGATTATTTTACTTACCATTTAATCTCAGTGCTTTGTGCTTTATGTTAGATGCATAGGTGTATCTGATTAGCTTGGTGTCTGTATGTGCTATTAGGAACTGGACTGGTGGGCTAGGCAGGTGCTCTACCGCTTGGAGCCTTCCCTTAACACTCTGAATTGGTTCCTTTCCTTTACAGTGTTGGTAGTCTTGGTACTTTTGAAATTAACTGATTTCCAAACACCTGAACCTGGGAGCTTGTATTTACTTGGGAATCGTTCAATCTGATGTTTCTTAGTTAGTGTAACAAGAAAAGACACTGATGCAAGGCTTGGGGTCTCAGTTTGGCGGGTGGCATGGGGGGGGCCATAATTCTCTTGTTTGGGAAAGTGGAGACCTTTACTACAGGTCCCACCTGGATAAACAGCAAAGAAAAATATTCAGAGTTGGAACAATTGTCCTAAACAAGCCATTTTATGACTAGAAAGCTATGCTTTCCTAAAAACAAAAACAAAACAAAACAAAAAACAAAAACAAAACAGGATCTTACTATGTAATCCAGGATGGTTTGAAACGTGCCAACCTCTGGCCTCAGCCTCCCTAGTGCTAGGACCATAGGCAGGTTTTTCTTTTTCAAGCATGCCAATTAAGTCAGGATACGTTCATACACACTATTGTGTTTCTAATTATTAACTGATGTTTTGGAAAAATTCCAATAATAAATAACCTGTGGTCCTTCCATATAAGGAACTTCTGGACCTGAAATGGAAATTCACGTAGCCTCTGAAAATTTAACTAAATCCACGCTAGGGAGGAGGGTAGATCTGAAATGTGCATCATTTTAGTGAAGTACTTCCTAACGGTGTGGCACTGTCACACATTCCATTAGTTAACTCCCTTTGCTTCCCCTTTTGCTTTGTTCCTAATTACTGCTCACTAACTTGTCAATTGCAGTGCATTTTCATTGTACATTGATATGTCTTTTGGGGTGTTTCATTTACTGGTTTTCCTATGAGTTCATTTTTCCTTTCTTGGGAAAGGTATTGCTTTATTTTTATTATTTATATATTACAGTGTGTTCTTGTGTATTTACTTGAAATTAACTATTGTAATAGCCCTGTTCAATTTTTTCATTGTCAAAGTATGATTTGTGTTATCTACACAGGTTATATTAAACAATGTTGTCTAGTGGTGCCCAGGCCTTTTAGATACTATGGGAAAGACTGTATTGTATACTAAATATAGACTTTTGGACTTGATCGTTTCTGCAACCTTAACAAAGACTTAACGTAGTGAGAGATCACAGATTCAGTCTGTAGTTATAAATGCCTATTATGCTCTAAGACAAATGTTTTATATAGGAAAAAAAAAGCACTATTTGCTGACTGATAAAGTTATCTCTGGTGTACTGAGCATGTCTATGCTCTTATGTACCAGTTTGAGTTTCTCCTTTAATTCTGTGGGTTGGAGTAGAAGGATGAGCAGGTGAGGTGGTACTTACCACACAGCCAGCCAGGGCAGGGGGCGTGGCCTTTCCTGCTCTGACTGCCTGTGTTCTCCTCCGGTGCTTTCTTGTGTCATCCAGGTGTTGTATAAAGAGAACCTTGGGAAAGGGATTCCAATCCCCATCACTCCAGAGATGCAGAGAGTCAAACACAATCAAGAAAACTTTAGTTCGGTATTTAAAACGAAACAAAACAAAGCCCAAAACCCTTTAACTGTCCTTTAAAATGCTATTAAAAAAAAAAAAAAAAAAAAGATTAACGGCTAGAACTTTAAAATCTAATTAACTCATCCCAGTTTTAAAATGATGACCTGTTTTGTATCCAACTTAATGCTGCCATTCCCCGTGACTCAGTTTCCTTGCCTTGGTTAAACATTAACCTGGTCATTAAAAGTTTTCCAGAGTAAAAATAAATAAATAACACCATCGCGTGTCTGAGCAGCTGTGGTCACCTTGCTTTGGCAACTTTCATGGGAGCATGAGGCTTCAGAGTGCCATTCGTGAAGATTCCCCCCTCTGGCTCGCTTCCTATCCTAACCTCCCGTCTCCTGGCACTGACATGGTCCTCCTGAAGTTTCCTTCTTAGCATCCGATCATTACTCTAGTTACCTTAAAAGTAATTGTCCCCGGTGTGTTCACCCAGACTAAAAATTACTTTGACTTCTTTGGAAAGTCAACAAAAAATACGTATGAATCCTCCCACTGATCATACTTATAAAACTCAAACATTCTTCACATGGTTTATGAAAGTAACTTCCTTGGTTTGGTTCGCGTCTCCTGTTTTTCTCTCATAATGACAACTAATTTCTCTTTTCATAGTGTTCTTTATTGCTTACGCTGAAGAAATGAGCTCAAACAACGAAAATAACAGAACCCCTTTAAATGTCTTTGTTTCTGTGGTTTCTTCCTGCCATCCTTTTGTCTTACAGGGTGACGCTTCCAGCTATTTCCCCAGCCCTAACTGTTCTTCCTCCCTCCTGTCCCACAGCCACCCGCTCTGCTCCACAGAGAGGGAAAGTGACTAATGGCTCTTTCTGTTCTGCATGCTTTCCTATCACATAGGTTCTCTACAAAGAAAACCTGGGGACAGGAACTCCAATCCCCATCACTCCAGAGATGCAGAGAGTAAAACTCAATCAAGAAAACCTTAGCTCGGTATTTTGGAAAGAAAAGAGGGGAAGACACCATCTAACTGCAGAACCAAACTCACCGTTAAACCCTCTTCCTTCCCCTTCCTTTGCTTCTAACCTATCTTTGTAAATGGATATTCGTTCTCAGTTTACGTTTTGATTTTTTTTTTTCACTTCACCTGATGATTTAAAACCTTTTTTTAAATGAGTAAACATTTTAGTTTTGTGGATAACAAAACCAAGTTCTAACCATCTCAAACCCCTGCAATTGATTAGGATGTACTATGCTCACGCAAATGGGGCAGGATGAGGGTAGGGGGCCTGACAGTGTGGATGACTTAACAGCCTTTCCTAGCTAGCAGTTTAGGTCCTTGCTTCCGTGACTCACAGCTTCCCTGGCCCAGTAACAGCTTCCTTAAATAGCACATGGTCTTGTGAGCATAGAACTCCCAGCTCCTGTGTTATTTTATACCAAAGAGGTTGACCTTACCTTCAAATGTCACTTACCATTGTTTCTCTGATGCTTTCTCATCGTGCAGGTGCTATACAAAGAGAACATGGGCAAGGGAACCCCTTTACCTGTCACTCCAGAGATGGAGAGGGTCAAACACAATCAAGAAAATATTAGCTCGGTACTCTGACAAAAAAAAAGAAAGACTTCTTTCATAATTTTAAAACTACTTCAATGACTTAAAATAATCCCTATTAATCCTACTTTTAAAAGTACATTAAGCCTTGTCGATTTCTTGACATTTATTCTTCACTCCTACCTGGCCTTACCTTAATTTCATAACAAAATTGCTTTATTCCATTTAAAATTCTAATATTGAGGTAACAGATTTTCCTGCAAAATATTCTGCTCTTTTCTCCCCAAACTTACTCCTGCTGTACCCAAAGTCTCTCTGTTTTGTGTGCTTGAGAAATTGGGGGTAGAGTGTTTTGAGGTGAAGTAGAAATTATATAATGGGTCCTTCTTGAATATTGACATCTTTGATGGCTTGGGGTTCTAATTTACCCCACCAGACTTGAATCTTTTGTAGTGCATAGGATTGGTCTGCTGGCCCTTGCACAGGCTAAGGTGTGCTCTTACACTGAGCTATATCCCAAGCCCTACTATGACAGATGTGGGCAAAGAGACCTTGGGCAAGTAACTGCTGATCTTCACCCATAAAAAAATGATGTAAACTTCACCCAGTGGTGTTTTTCACAATTGAGTAAGCTGCTGAAAAAGAAAAACGTCAGCAGAAAGGCTCCGTCTTAGCGATGTTAGTTTTGGTTTCGTTGTCTTTTTGTGATCTTCAGTGCTAGCTGTAACAATCTACTTCTCCCAAGCTTGTGTTCTCTGAGATTAATCTGTCAGTGGCTGGGAAATAAGGTTCGTAGGGACATCAGTGAAGTTATCACTCAGCCTTTAAACCACCTGAACGATTCTCTGGTCCATCAGAACCACCTGGGAGCTGGTTAAATCAGGCTTCTGAGTCTGGCCTGTGCTCCCTTTGCTTTGTCAATAGCTGCCGGATGGAGCAGAGAACACAAATTTCTAGTAAGTTCTCAGCTGATAGTGACCAGCTATTCCAGGGCTTAGAGAACTGCTGGAAGAGAAACCCTCCTTAGTGCCGCCTCCCAAGTCTCCTGGGCACCGAGGGCACCGAGGGGGACGTCGAGGTTGAGGATTTATCATGACACGTGTCTTTTGCTTGTACATGCTGGGAATGTAATTGATGAAAACATTTCTCATGGCTGATAAGTATGAATATTTAGTGAACAAAATAAGCAGAGCACAGGAGAGTAAGATAAACACTTGCCGGGGGGCGGGAGGTGGGGGTGTCTACAATTTTATTCCCTATGAGAGCCTGTGCTGCAAAAATGCCCATTAAAGAGCCGTTATATTGGGGCAACTTCAACCTCCACGGTACAAGCCCTCATGGTAACCCCAACTCGATGATGTGTGAGTGGACAGTCACATACTAGTGGTAAAATGATGGTAGTGCTTCCTCCTTTCTGCAACATCACGGTTCTCACTTGGAGTCTGTGAGTTTCAGTGCAAGGATGGACCATAGAAATGTGTGTTTGCGCCCTGCTCTAACTACAGTCAAGTTCTCCTTTGAAAACATAGACTGCTATCTAACCTTAGCACCTAAATGATTTGGTGTCCCGCCGCCCAAGGCCTTGTCAAAATTGAATGTATTATTCTATTTGTTCTCTTGGTAATTGTAACTCTTTTTGTTGTTGTTGTGTTTCCTTTTGGATCTTTGGATCCACTGGACTCATTTAGGTGTTGTACAAAGAAAATGTGGGGAAAGCCACCCCAACCCCTGTCACTCCAGAGATGCAGAGAGTCAAACGCAATCAAGAAAACATTAGCTCGGTATTGTCTTGAGAAATGAAAGTGCTTCTAATTTTGCAAAGTAACTCTTGCAGTTTGGCCTGCTCTTAATCCCATTTAAGGTTAAAATCAAATAAAGTGGCAGTTATGCTTTAATGTCCTCTAAACAGCACACGACACTTATCATTGCCATTAACTGTTTTTGCTTTTTTCTTGAAAGCTAGTCTCACTAATAGCAGTAGGCTACACTTAATGTTTTCCTCTCCTCCCCAGCTGTATTTATATTTCATAGTGAGCATTGTCTTCCGGTGAGTGGCTTCTAGCTTCAACTTTGTTTCTCACAGGTGCTATACAAAGAAAACATGGGGAAAGCAACCCCCACACCCTTTACTCCTGAGATGGAAAGAGTCAAACGCAATCAAGAAAACTTTAGCTCGGTATTTGAGAGGGAAAATGAACCATTAAATTTCTAACAAGCCTGACCATGGTGGCTACACCACTAATTCTTCTCACAGTGTTTCCAAGACTTGTGATACCTTTTACAATTCTTCCTTGGCCACTTCAAACCAATGACCCACCCTTGCTAGTTGACACTGAGTTCAAGTCTCCTCTCTTGCTTTCTACTGTTAACATTTTAATGGCTTTCTCTTCTTGAGGTGTTTCTTATACTGTGTGACATAATTGGGCCATAACAGCGAGGTTCTGACTTTTCAGAATTGTTTCCTCTGCTTTCTGATGTTGGGATGCTCTCTTGGCTCCTCTAGGTATTGTACAGAGAGAATATGAGAAAAGCAACACCAACACCCGTCACTCCAGAGATGGAGAGAGCTAAACGCAACCAAGAAAACATTAGCTCGGTATTTCCCAAGAGAGCAGTGGAGCAACTTGGAATTAACATTTTAACATCATGAAAACATGCCTTTTTGACTCAACTGAAAAAGACACTAAAACTTAAAACAAAGATAATGCAACATCTTGGAAAATGTTTTAATATTATAAAAATGTGCACTTCTTTTCACTGAAAATTCACACTAAAATTAATTCAATCATGCTTTTCCATTTCAAATGATCATACTAAACATAGGATAATTGTCAATGGCTTTGTTCCTCTTATACTTGACTTTAAGGTAGTTTTTCATAACCAGCTATAACAAATTGACCCCTAACACCATTTACCTTCTGCTTTTATTTCTAAGGTACTTTATTAAATGGGTAATACTCAGAAATTACTATCTTCACTTTGATATTCTTGTGATTTGTGTCTGGAAGACTGATTTTGGTTTCGGCATATTAGTTTACGTGATCTGATCATTATCTATGAAAAATGGTTACATGCTTAGAAGATATGTCTTTCCAGTTCCCTTCCCTATCAGATTTAACACAAAATGCCATCAAATATTCTGGCACTGGTATTGTAATTATAAGTAAATTCAAGAAGGCACTTTCTTCTTTTTTTTTTTTCTTCATAATTATACTGTGCCCCTTCTCCTTTGGAAATGAAGTATTTTCATTTCCAAAGTTGAAACAAGTCTTGTATCTTTTAATGCCAGCCTTGCCAGTCCTTGTGCTGATCTTGTACACCTGATCCAGTACCTGGCTACTATCTACTGACTTAAATTTACCTCACTAGTCTTTGAGCATGAGAACTAGAACAGCCCCATGCCATGTATTCATGCATGTCTCTTCTCCACAGGTTCTTTACTCTGATAGCTTCCGGAAACAAATACAAGGTAAAGCTGCCTATGTGCTGGATACCCCAGAGATGAGACGGGTTAGGGAAACTCAACGGCACATCTCAACAGTAAGTTAGAAATTCTTTTTTAAAATATATATTAATTTGTATAACTATTGCACTAACCAAGGACAAGACAAGTAGTAAACATCGAACCCCTACTCTGATCTACCCAATGGACAGGACATTCTCCACAGTTATGTGGAGAGCGGGGACTGACTCTGACGTGAACTCTGGTGCCCCATATTTGATGACCTCCCCTTGGTGGGGAGGCCTGGTGGCACACAAAGAAAGGATAAGCAGGCTGCCAAGATGAGACTTGATAACCTATGACCATATAGTGGGGGAGGAGGTCCCCCTCGGTTTTAGACCTAGGGGAGGGGAATAGAGTGAAAGCGGGAGGGAGGGAGGAGCGGGAGGATACAAGTGATGGTATAACAATTAAGTTTTAATCTGAATAAATTAATAAAATTAAAAATTTTTAAAATGTGTAGGTATTGCCTGCCTGTCTGCCTGTGTACTATATGTGTGCAGTAGCTGCAGAGGCCAGAAAAGGATATCGAATCTCCTGGAAGTGGAGTTCCATGTGTTTGTGAATTACCTCATGTGTGATAGGAACTGAACACAGGTCCTCTTTGAGAACAACATGTGCTCTTAACCGCTGAGCCATCTCTCCAGCCACACAAGTTATTTGATTGGCTGTCCAGCCTGCTGGACTATATTCAGAGACGACCACACTACCATAGTTTCATAAAGAAAATTCCTATTTCAGGTAAAATATCATGAAGATTTTGAGAAACACAAAGGCTGCTTCACACCAGTGGTGACAGATCCTATCACTGAGCGAGTAAAGAAAAACACACAGGACTTCAGTGACATTAACTATCGAGGTATTCAGAGAAAGGTGGTTGAAATGGAACAAAAACGGAATGACCAGGATCAAGACACTATTACAGGTAATTGGAAACAAAATGACAGAATTATATCAATTGACAAGGGACTCAAGTATGTGAAAGAAACGCGGGTCTGCAAAGCTGAGATATCAGTGGCATCGTCCGCCTTCTTGGTTCTGAGAAGACCAAAACCTAAGCTAAACAGGAGCAGCCCAGCCTTCCTGTGACTGCTGACTCTCCCACTTGGTTCTCAAGTTACAAACACAAGAACACGTGTTCTGACCACTGGCTTTTCCTTTCAGGTCTTCGTGTCTGGCGTACTAACCCTGGCTCAGTTTTTGACTATGATCCAGCAGAAGACAACATTCAATCCCGAAGTTTGCACATGATTAATGGTATGCACACCCTCAGAGATTCATGACATTACCACCACGATCTTGTGGCCTAGAGTCAATGAATGTTCCTTACCTCCAGGGTTTTTCATCTTCAGAGTTTGCTCACTGACTGGTGGACCAAACTAAGCATGTTTGGTTTAGGAAAAGATTTTGACAAACTCTCACTTCATGTCTCCTTCAAGTCCCGTTATCATTTTTGTTTTCCTAAAATTAGTCTTCTTGTTAGAGAAAAGATGATAAAATGCATAGGTGGAGGGACGAGAGCATGCTCACTCACCAGGGACATTGTGAACTACTTGTTAGGGCATATTCACAAAACTAGTGGGACATACTCATGCTGTCTGCTCAGGTACAGAATAAACCAATGGCCAGACAGCGCTGTGTACTCCTTTAATCCCAGTAATTGGGAAGCAGAAACAAGCAGATCTCCTTGAGTTCAAACCTAGTTTGCTCTACACGTTAAGTTCTAGGCCAGCCAGTGTTACACAGTGAGACATGACTTTTGTTTGTTTTGAAGTATCATGCTGTGCTGTTCTTTAAAGGTTTATACTGTAGTCTGTATATAGAGAGACCTATAATAACTCCTGGTTCTACCCTGACATGTGCAATTTTAAGGGTGTGCCCACACTACAGTGGGATGGAGGAAAGGCATCTCCATCCATCTGGAAGTGAGGGAGGTCTTTCTGTAGAAACCTAAAATGAAGTACGAACGTGATTGCTCTCTCTGGTCATGGAAGTGAGCCAGAAAAGGGGTGTGGTGATGGGAAGGCCCATAGTTAAAGACAGAATTGAGTCTGAAATCTCCTTGTGTCACTTAAGTCTCATCTGTAAAGAATAACTATACACTAGAAAGATTGTATGTAAGCCATAGAAAACCACATAGAACCACCATGTTTGACAAAACAAATGAATGCAACGGAGACATCACTGCTGTAGAAATCTTATCTTTGCTATATGTTTCCTAGTCCAAGCTCAACGCCGGAGCAGGGAGCAGTCGAGGTCTGCCAGTGCTCTGAGTATCAGTGGGGGCGAGGAGAAGTCTGAACACTCAGAAGCTGCAGACCAGCATCTTTCCACATACAGTGATGGAGGTGCCTTCTTCTCTGCGACGTCAACAGGTACAAGTAGGCGTTCCCAAATGGGCATTGTCATGCCCACCTTTAATCCCAGCATCTGGGTGGCTCTGGCAGGATCACTGCAAATCTGAGGTCAGCATGTGCTACATAGGGACTGTATCAAACAAATAAATACAAGTACAACAATTCAGGGGATGGTACTGACTGACAGCCATGAGGTCAGCTCATAGGTTGTTAATAATCAATCTTTTTAAAAGTTATTACTTTCCTGAGAAAGACTAAATTGTGGAGTTTCATGTTTAATTTTCATAATTTCACTAGCTCTTCTCTTCAGGTCATTGAAAAAAAGACAACATTCCTTGGCTGGTAAACACAGATGAACTGTCTACCATATGCCCTTACAAGCCATTTCTTCTTTGCAGCTTACAAACATGTGAAAACCACTGAGCTCCCACAGCAACGGTCATCTTCAGTTGCCACGCAGCAGACAACACTGTCTTCTATCCCATCACACCCATCTACTGCAGGAGTAAGTAAAGAGAAACAGGAACAAACTACTAGATGTGTGTGTGTCTTTTTCTTTAACTCTGATTATACAATGTGTGTGTGTACATACATACGCATTCAGCCTACTGGGTTCATAAAGTGTTGCTTATATGAATTTTTAGGGCTGACCACTTGGTATTAGATAACCAATGAAGGACCTCGTTCCAGCCTGACTCTCCGCTCTCATTAACTACCTATAAATCTTCATTTAGGTGTATGGCCTTGTAAGATTCCTCCAATTGTTGTCACTGTTCAGGACTTGTTAAGGCAGTCACATTGTTGACATTTCATGTGTGCAGCTCCCCTGCCCTATATATTAGGCATGTCCTGTAGCAGGCATCCTGGTCCTCTGGCTTCTTTGAAGAGGGGTAAGAGCCATACTCATCTGCAGGCATAAATACTGAGAATACAGTTGGAGATTATACTGGTTTTGGAAATGCACAGTAGTAGGCTCTCCTCTAGGTTCCATTGGGTAGTTGATAGGGAGGAAATTCTCCATTGAGCAGGCCTTAAGTTCAGTTAGATAGCTGTTGGCTATGGCTAAGACACAAGTGTCATTATTGTCTTTTCGGGATACTTCTCTGTGCTGCTCATGGCTGTGGTTCATAAGCATCACAGCTGCATAGGGCTGTTGATTTCCTCACTTGGCAGCTTGCACAGCACCTTCAGATATTGTGAGTCATCCTCAGGAAGGAGACTTTGAGGTCCGATCCAGTTAGACCCACAGTCTTGTATCTGAAGTGGGTAGTGTCTTCAGCAATAGGAACTTAACCTTACTGGCAAGCAACCAAGAACAGGAATAGCCTATATGGTTTTGGGGATCTCTTGAATTCTTCTACCTACAACTCCAAAGGAGATGTTTTTGTTAGACAGACTATGGCTCTTAGGGTAGCATTACTATCCCAGTGATATTACTTCATTAAAAAAGTATATGAAAGCTGGGCATGGTGGTGCACACCTTTAATCTCAGCACTTGGGAGGCAGAGGCAGGAGGATTGCCGTGAGTTCAAGGCCAGCCTGGTCTACAAAGTGAGTCTAGGACAACTAAGGCTACACAGAGAAACTCTGTCTCAAAAAAACAAAACAAAACCCCAAAACAAAAATATATGTAATTTTATAGTATATTATGCATAATTTATCAATTACATGTAATTATACATATGGACATAAAAGGATTGTCTATGGTTTTTTATGTATACAGTGCTCTGCCTGCGTGTACACCTGTAGGCCAGAAGGCTTTAGATCACATTATAGATGGTTGTGAGCCACCACGTGGTTGCTGGGAATTGAACTCAGGACCTCCAGAAGAGCGGTCAGTGTACTTAACCTCTGAGCCATCTCTCCAGGCTGCCTGTGGTTTTTTCAAACAGCCTCAGCACTCTTTATCCCTCCCACCTCCCCCAGCACCTGTGCCCTGCTGTTCCCTCTCTAGACCCTCACTCCCCACACCTTATTTCTACTTCTTTCATGGTTTCTGCAGTTATTCCAGGCAATGCACACACACTGGGGAGGCAGATGGCATTTCTCTTTATCTTTCTGGGTCTGGGTTACCTTACTTAGCATAATCTGCAGTCCATCCATTTACCTACAGATTTCAAGGTTGTGTGTGTGTATAACTGAACAGTATGCCATTCTGTATATATACATTTGCATCATCCCTTCATCAGTTAAAGGACCTCTGGGCCTCTGCAAGTGCTAGCTATTGTTGAGTAGAGCAGCAATGAACTTGGGTGAGCAAGCATCTGCAGAATAGGATCATCGAATACTTTGAGTACATGCTAAGAAGAGCTTTTTTATATCTATTTTGAATATTCTCCACACTGATTTCCATAAAGGCTACATCAGTTCATAATCCAAACAACGAGGGGTTCCCTCCTCTTTCCCACATCCTCACCCGCATGTCAACTGTTTTCTTGATCTTAGCCATTATGATTGGTGTAACATCAAATCTCTTAAGTTGTTTTAATTTTCCCAATTACTAATAATGTTGAATCCTTTTTGAGATACTTAGCCATTTTTATTTATTCTCAGAAGTTTCTGTTCAGAGCCACAGTCCTGTTTTTGTTTTTAATTGGATAACTGGTTCTTACCCTTTTTTTGAATTTTTTATGTATTCTGGTTATTAATCTATCAAAAGTATAGCTAGCTATGATTCCCTCCCAATCTGGACTTCCTCTGCACTTAAGTTTTTCATTTGCTGCACAGAACAACTGTTGGCCTTTACTCCAGGGTAAATGGATCTTATTCACAAAATCTTTTCCTATACGCTTGCAGCATACTGCCTACTCTTTCTTCTAGCGGTTTCAACATTTCAGGTTTTATATTGAAGTCTTTGACCCATTGCAAGGTTATAGAGACAGGTCTAATTTCACTTTTCTACATGTGGGCATTGAATTTTCCTAGCACCAAATTTTCTGTTTGTGCTGTGTTTGGCACTTTGACCAGATGGCTGAAATTATGTGAACTCGTGGTCTGATATTGTTTTCGTTGAGCTAAACGTCTATTTTTGCTCCGGTACCACACTGTTTTATTACTATAGCTCTGCAATATATCTTGAAATCTAGTGATAATCCCTCCAATCTTGTTCTTTTTGCACAAAATTGTGGCTATCAGGGTCTTTTGTGATTCATATGACATCTGAGGGATCTTGGTTGGGACTGCATTGAGGCTGTCCACAGCTTCTGGAAGGATGATCTTTTTCACAGTATTAATCCTTCTAATACGTGAGCAGTGTGGAAGTCATTCTATTTTCTAGTATTTTCCTCAAAATTGTTCTTCAGTCATTTAAAATTTCAAAGTAGAGGTTTTGTTGGTTCCGATTCTTTAACAATTTGACTTTATTAGGGATTTATTAAAAGGCATGTACTGGGGTCTGGAGAGATGGCTCAGAGGTTAAGAGCACTGACTACTCCTCCAAAGGTCCTGAGTTCAATTCCCAGAAACCACATGGTGGATCACAACCATCTATAATGGAATCTGATGCCCTCTTCTGGCATGTGGATGTACATGCAGGCAGAATACTGTATACATAATAAATAAATCTAAAAAAAAAAAAAAAAAAAGGCATGTACCTACCGTACAACCCAACTACCCTAAATAGGAGGGAAAGGAGATTAAGGAAAACAAGAATGAAACCTTCTGGCAATTCCCCTGGTGTAATTCTGTTGGTTTTTGTTTATCTCCAAAAGAATCATCCCTTAGATTCTTTGTTTTCTGTGACTTTTGTCCCATTAATTTCTACCCTGATTGTATTTCATCCTGTCTACTGGGTTTGGTATTTTTCCAAATGTTTAAGCTGTATCATTAGAACATTTACTTACACTGACTTTCTTAAAATTTTTTCATACAATATATTTTATCCTATTTTCCTATCTACCCAACTTTTATATTTTCCTTTTAGGACTGCTTTTAATGTGTCCCAGTAGTTTGTTGTCATCTTATTTAACTCCAGAATTTTTCTTTACTTGATTTCTTTGACCTATTTATCATTAACTAATGTGTTAATCTCCATAGGTTCATTAACTACTAGAGATTTGTTTACTGTTTAAGATTCATTACATGTGGTCAGAACAGATAAATGAAATTTCAATTGTTCTGAATTTGGTTAAGATTTGCTTTGTGTCCCAGGATATGGCCTATTTTAGAGAAATGTCTTATTTGCTTCAAACATTCTTTTCCATCCTTTCCCTTTAAGGTAGTATTTACTTACTCAAGTCTCCTGCTCAGAGAATTAAGGCAGTTAATACCAGTTTGGGGGCGGGGGTGATAGAGTTGCCTGCTGCCTGGGGTCATGGTCCTATCTTCTACTTCAGTAATTACAGCTTCATTTGGCTTTGTTGCTCTAGCCTCTCAGTTATGCTTACTCTTCAGTCCACAACAGTGCTTCCAATATGCTCTGGAAAGCTGTTTGGTGGATCAGTGAGAGGACGAAGGCGCAGTTGTGAGTTATTTTTTGTTTTTTTTCCAGACAGAGTTTCTCTTGTGTAGCCTTGCTGTCCTGGACTCACTTTGTAGACTAGGCTGGCCTCGAACTCAGTGATCCGCCTGCCTCTGCCTCCCGAGTGTTGGGATTAAAGGTGTGCGCCATCGAGTCTTTGTATAAGCTGACCAGCTATCCACGAACAGTAGGACATGTAAAGCTTTGTCAGTCTCAGCCTAGCCCATATGGGGAATGGCTTTGTCTTGGAGGCCTTTCTTTTTATTTTTCCCCCATACTTATTCATGTGTGCAGCATAGAAGACACTAAATCCCCTGCAACTGGAGTTAGACAGCTGTAAGCCACTAGGAACTGAACCCCGATCCTCAGAAAGAACAGGAAGTGCTCTTAATGATTGAGCCCTCTCTCTAGCAAGAAAAATCACTCATATATCTCCTTTGGGGAAGTCTTTATTCAGTGTTAGCATCTTAAGTACTCTTGGTGTTGAGTTGGAAGCCTTGATATATTCCAGGTATAAATTAATCAGCATACGATTTGCAAATATTTTATGGTTTTTTTGTTGTTTTGGTAGTAGCTACAAACTGTCCTTTTTAACTTGTTAATGGAAAAAGTCATATGCTCTTACCCTATAGATGTCGTTTTTCTTGTTTTCATTCCCATGAATAGAAAATCTTCCGTGCCATGTATGACTATATGGCTGCAGATGCGGATGAAGTGTCCTTCAAAGATGGAGATGCTATAGTGAACGCCCAAGCGATTGATGAAGGCTGGATGTATGGCACTGTGCAGAGGACCGGCAGGACCGGCATGCTCCCAGCCAACTATGTGGAAGCTCTTTAAGCACTTCAAGACCTCGATCAGGATGCAGTACCTACAATTCAGTGGAGACGTCAGTGTAGCCGTCCTCTCAAGCTGCCTCATGGTTTCACCTATATCAGTATCATTTAATGTGTTACCATCTCTTCTATAGAAACCAAATATTCATCTTTTCAGTTCTTAAACTAGACTTAGAGCTTCATTTTTTCTTGATTTTGCACATGAAACTAGAGACAGTAAACATGTAAAAGCACATCTTGAAAATTACCATTACCAACTTTCAGTTTTAAATTGTTTCACAACAGAATTTTAATAGCTTCTGTAGAGTTATGTAACCAAAACAGCTTTCCCAATTATAAAAACATTTTAATATTATTCTGAACATGCCAAACAATAAGAGAACAAATCACCTTTCTCGTGTTTACTAAGTGCTGATGCTTGTGTTTCTAATCTCATTTATGAAAGTTATAAAGATGGCAGTCAAAATAAACTGTTGAGGAACTGGAAACTAATAAAATCCATAGTACCAAAGCAAACTGCTCATGGCTAAACTTCAATTAAGTCTGAGTTTAAAAGTTACCTAAATTTGGGGCTGGAACAGTGGGCTGCTCTTCCAGAGGACCTTCTTTGAGTCCTAGTATCCACACGGCAGCTCACAAACACCTTTAACTGGAGCCCCACAGATCCCATGCACATGGTGCACACATACACACAGGACATAATAAAATTAAACATCAAACGAAACCAAAGAAGTTACCTGCTTCTTAATGTACTGATAAAAAAATGAGAAACAGACATTCTCCGAATGATCACATCTAATTCTTTTCGGCTAACACGAGTCGAGTCACTTGGTTAGTAGAGAGCTGAGGCAATTAACTCTAGCTTCTGCAGTTGGCATTAATCCACACTTAGTTCAAGGGGAGAATCCTCCTCTGCCTATCAGCTATCCTCAAGATGCTTAATCTTGCTGGTTTGATTAGCTTTCCAGCCAACCAGTGCACTCCTCCTGTAACTTCAAGTAAATCTGGTTAGTGACACTTCACTCTGAATCCCACAAAGTTCTCAACATTAACCACATCCTAGAAGGGGGCAATTGCCTAATGCCCCGACTTGCACCCATCACCCTGCTTCATGCCCAATACAGAGACACAGACATACCATCCACTTGTGCTATTTTTACCAGTGTCTCACGGGATTGAAAGGCATCCTGTGGCTCTCCACTACCACACAAGAAAGACTACCAGCTAATTTTTCCACCTCCAAATTGTAATAAAGGGAAGAGATTATCTAACACTTGTGCCAAAATGTGTTTTGGACTGTATCACACCCCACACCCTGCCCCATTTGTTTAGATGAGATTAGCCAAGTAGGCCTGCTGTCCTTTCAAAGGGAGTTTGGACAAAAAGGCACATAGGGAGATAAAGACAAAAAAATGCCCTGAGCTACCAGGAAACCTGGGAAGCAGCACAGAACGTTGACCTCAGCTTTGAAATCATTCAACCTGACACCTTTGAAAAGAGACTTAAAAGTAGAGATGCTGGGGTGCTGTCCCAGTTTGCTTTCTACCATGATAATCACCATGACGACAGCAACTTGAAGCCAAGGCAGGAACTACAGGCAGGTGTCGGGCAAGAACCAAGTAGAAGGCTTTCTTACTATACACCACAGGGGCGCCTGTCCAGGGATGGCACTGCCCACAGTGGGCTGGTCCCTCCAAGACTTACCCGTATAATCTGACATAGGCATTTTCAATTGAGGTTCCTTCTTTCCAAGTGACTCATTTGTGTCAAGGTAGCAAAAACTAGCCAGCATAACTGACCCCTTGTCAATCTGACAAAAAACATCACTATATAACCATAACCCTTACTTATTTCTAAATCTCACATCAATATCACAATATAAAACACACAAAACTTTGTGGTCTTTAAATATTTCAACACTTCAATAAAAGTCTAAGGTGTCTTTAAAGGCAGCATCTCTTAACTATGGACAAGGTGGGGGTTAACTATGGACAAGGTGGGGGGAGGGGCGCTAAACATACTTCTTGTTCAAAGAGGGAAGAACCAGGGCATAGTTCCAGCCAAAGCAAAACCAAAAACAAAACCAAAAACAAAAAAAAACTATCTCAAATAGCTCAGTATCCACTGTCTCAAAGGGCTTGGGAAGTTCCACTTCTCCAACCCTGCCATTTGGTGTCCAAGCAGCTTGTCTTGTAGCCCCGGACAGGTTCCACTTCACACCTGCCAGGCATGGACTCTCCGACAGGAAGGTGTCTCAGTTACTGACAGCCTCACGATACCATTGCAACTGTGGCTGTACTTTCCCCAGTGGTTTCCTGGCCTCTCCACCAGGACTCCAACCCTACCACCACAAGGTGCCAGGCCTCTGCTTCGATAACCCCTTCAATCTTGTAGCTTTTGTGCAGTCAAAACTAGCACCAGGTGGGAGACTTACACATTACTTAGCTGCCAGCTTGAGATGCCTCCTTGGTGCCCTCAGAACCACAGCTTTGGGTGCTGAACCCAAGGAAATAGTTCCCAGATGATGCTCATCTTTTCTTAACTCATTTTTTTTAACCCAGCTAACCAACATCAATTCTCAGTAAAAAAACAAGATTTTAACTTCGGTGGCGCTTAATCAGCATCTAATGCAAACGATTCTTCAGTCTCAGCTCATCAGAAACCAGACTCCTACTATGAAATATCAGTCAAAGAAAAAACAGGAGCGCTTGAGGGACTGAAACTTCCATCTGAAACCTCAAACATACAAAAAGGCCTTCATCACCTGCATTTTTATGAGCATTCCTATCTTCCAAGTACCCACAGAACAGCACTCAAAATGGTTTTCCATCCAATAGTCCAAACACTTCAGTATCTTCCTTATGGGGAAATGTGTCACAATATCCCAAGCTTCTACCACCAACTTCCATATTACCCAGTTCTTTTGTTTTGAAACACGGTTTCTCTGTGTAGCCTTTGCTGTCCTAGAACTCACTCTGTAGTACAGACTGACCTAGAACTCAGAATACCTACCTTTGTCTCCTATTTCATAAAGGATAACTACTATGGGTAATAAAAAAGTTCAGTCCAGTCTATCAGATCACCTAGCAAATATGAACTGTATGTAGGCTAATTTCAGATTACTGTCATCAAGACAGGAAAACATCCAAACACACGATCACCACAATACAGCTACTTCTGGATACTAAAGATTTTTGTTTTTCATCTGCTTCAAATACTTTTAAAAAATTTAAATTCTTCCCAAAAGTTTAGAACAATGAATAGGAAGTGGGCCCGGAAAGATGGCTCAGTACTCCTCTAGAGGACCAGGTTCAATTCCTAGCACCCATATACCAGCCCACAACCATCTGTAACTCTGGTGCTAGGCCCTCTTCTGGCAAACAAACGCAGGCAAAACACCAGTAACACACACCCACACCCACACTCATGACTAGATTATCCGTTGGTTTCTATACTCAATTCCAGCTTCTTAGAAAATTCTTACTCTATAAAGTAAGTAATGTGCTTTAGAGACTTATTAAGCTGTGTACAAAGTCTGTGTGACCTATTGTCTTATGGCACTATCACGTTGAACACCCTAGTTATGCATCTTTTTAAGAATGCAGGCTTCCTTTTAGTTCGGCATTAACTGCTGGGATTGTAGGGAGGATACTGACCTAATACTTTGTTAACATTTGTTGAAACAGGGTCTGTCTCTCATAGCCTAGATCTCTTGCTCCTGTCCCTACCTCACAAGGTTAGAAAGACACAAGCGAACATCCCTCCCTTGGTTAGTATTTTAAAATAATCGAGTGATTATAACTCATGTTAATTGTGAAAACAAACTTCCCTACTGTGTTATGTATTATAGAAAAGCATCCATGAACCAATGGCAATTTTCAAAATACACGACTGGTTGTTCTTACACCAAACGGCTTTTATAAATTTTTGGTTAAGCAGATGCTGTATGGTAGTATACAGACATTGTTAATGACTACACTGAGAAGGCAGAGGCAAGCACATCTCTGCAAGGGGGAAGGCACCCTGATCATTATAAAGAGCTAGGCCTACAACAAAACTCTGTCTCAAATGGTTTTCTTTTCTTTTTCTGGTTAAAGCTGAAGGATCACCATGAGTTTGGCTCCAGTCCTGGCAATAAAGTAAGTTCCATACCAGTTGGGGCTAAAGTAAGACTGTCACAAAAACTAATTCAGCTCTCCCGTTTTCCTCTATTACTTCCCTGTGCATTAATAAGCACTTTCTATACTCAAATACAAATCAGCAAAGACACGGTTCCCTCTGCTATAACTGAAGCTTAAGCTACATGGGAGAGGCTGCGCTTTCTGACACCAGCAATGAAAATGATGCCTGCATCCCTACCACATCAAACAGCCACATTTTATACTAGGAGTACTTTCCAGGAATGTGAACATCTACAGCTTAGGTCCTATCTTCTTTTAATTGAAGGTTTAGTGTATATATAGAAAAAAAATGTTTCAACAAAACTATAAGACTATCTAAGAACTCAGTGACGTCACATAGCTAGCAAGAGCACTTTCACAACGTAACTACAGATCTTAAACTTGAAGGACTTTAATGAATACTTCCAAAGAACAATAAAGCCAGGCACATCAGACATAACCATTAACTGAGTGGTCAGAATCCCCAAAATCTATTGACATGCTTATAATCAAAACACTTGGGAGGCTTAAGAAAGAGGGTTGCTGTGGGTTTGAGATTAACTGATCATATACACACAGTTCCAAGACAGCCTGAGCTCGTTTTTGGTAATGAACACAGGCTTCTGCCCCAAGTGTCACCCCAATCATGCCTACAAGTGCCTGCTGACCTAACAAGCTTCCTCTGAAATCAACTACAAATAATCAAATAAAACCTGAGCCTTCTTAAGTTTTAGTCAAAGCTGGAAGCATGGCCAGTAATGGACTGGTTTTGTCAAGTATTTCCATTGACTTCAGAACCAGAACTTTATTATTTCTTATTTTTATCTTAAACCAACCAAATCCTCCAATTGATATTTGCAGAACATGAACTTAAGTTTATTTTAAGCCCCATTCCCTGCCTCCCAGTTTTGGGGGTTTTAAACAGGTTTTTATTCTATAGACCAGGTTGAACTTGAGCACAAAGGAATCATCTGCCTCAGCCTCCCAAGTACTGGAATTACAGCACCCAGTATTAACATTACTGACATTCTAATGACCTTTAAATATGTGACTGAGTTCCTGGCTATGTTTAAGTTGTACTAAAACAGTACAAAAGCAGTGTCACTGAACAACTCTACTTTAATCTTTAGATTTAAATTCTATTTAAAAACTGTAAGAGCCTGATTAACTGGATTCATCACCCACAACTTGAAATGCTAAGGTCCTGCAGTACTCAGCAGTAGTTTAACTTGCTGAAACAGAATTGCATCTTTAGTAATGACCAGTTTAAACACAGAACTCTACATTTATAGACATGAAAAAAATAAACATTTTATAGCTTCCTTTAAAAAAAAAAAATAAATAAAGATAGCTCAGCAGTTAACAGCACTTACTACTCTTTCAAAAGACCTGGATTTGATTCCAGCACCCACGGGGTAGCTCACAACTTTCTTTAACTCTGGTTTCCAGGGATTAGGTGCCTTCTTCTGTCATGAACTAGGTATGTACATGGCATACATATATACATTCAGGCAAAACACTCATACACAAAAAATAACATCTTATTTTTGCATCCATGCACATGTGTGTGCCAAGTACACACAGAAGTTAAAGGACCACTCTCCTTCCAGCATGTGGGTCTCACAGATGAGCTCAAGCCATAACCAGGTTTGATGGAAAGCACTGTATCCAGCTGTACCTTGTTGTTCAAAAACACACAATTAGGATATCACATCTGAATGCCAATAGTTTTTTTTAATAAACATTAGAAAATATGTGAAAGGGGGGTTACATATAATAGTAAAACAATATATTGGAGTCAATTCAGAAATATTGATGCCTTTTTGCTTTGTTAGGAATTGACATGGAAATTTGGAGGAAAAAAAAGTTAAGCCAGGAATACTGAAAATAGGAGTGACTCAGCTCTATTTTCTGTAACCCTAAGAACAATGAGGTTTCAATAAGCTGCTATCAATATTTTAAGACACCATCTCATTGACTATGACTTCACTCAGATCTGTGCTTTTTTATTAAATTCAGAAATTTAAGCAAATCATTTTGGTAACATTCCCTGCCACACTTTGAGCTCCCATATAACTTTGCTATGCCTACAACGGAGAATGCAGTTTGTGTAATGAGCACCCCATTCACGTCCCACACAGTCCTGGCTAGTCATTCCTGCACACCTCAATACTTAAATATAGCTACTGACAAATCAACATTTTTAAAATCTCATTTTTTAACTAGTTATTGATTCCCAAGTCCTTAGTCTAACAATCCCAGAATTCTTAAGACCCTCTTTGTAGCAAATATATTTAGTTCCAAAAATATCTGTAGTGAAATATGATTATGAAAAGTGACACAAACTTTATTTACTAGGGGCAGCAAAAATTTCTCGGCTGGAAAAAAGAAACCTTAAAATGCAAGAGGAATTGGCTTTACAATTATAGTGTCTTTCTAAGCAGAGGTTAAACTTTAAGTTTGAAACTAAGCTCACTCACTGATTTTATTCATAAAGGCAGCAAAAGATATCCTTCAGGAAAACATAAAAGACAGCCAGGCATTGTGGCAAACCCCTGCAATCCCAGAATTCTGAAATCAAAGGCAGCAGAATTATAAAAGTTCAAAACTAGCCTGGGATACATACAGAGACTGTACCTCAAAACAAAACAAAACAAATAGATGAAACAAATATGTAAAGTCAGGCACTGACTACTTGGTAAAGTTTACAAATGGTTTAATTATATATCCTATTTTTTTTTTTAATTAAACAAAATATACATTTTAAAAGGGCAGTTTCAAACTTCTTCAAGTTTAGTTTTCAATGTATGTAAAAAACCAGGTATCTTTATAGACGTTTTTTAGTACAACCTGCAATGAAAATATACAGGCTAACTCTCCATTAAGAAGAAACATATGAGGCACATTTTCTAGTGGCTGGGATCCTCTTCCAAACCAAAAGAAAAAAGGAAAAAAAAAAAAAAAAAAAAAAAAAAAAAAAAAAAAAAAAAAAAAAAAAAAAAAAAAAAAAGGCAGTGGCATGTAACATTTTCCGGTTCAAATAATTTTAATTATTCTGGACACTTTAGAAAATAAAGTCATGTTTTAACTAAATACAAAACTATCTGTTGCTTTATTTGTAGATAAAGACTCCTACAAATATCCACAGTAAGTCCATGAAGTCCTTTTACTATCCATATGGATATTATGATATTAAATATATACAAATGTTTCTATTAAACAAAACAACGGTATTCACAAGAAGCTGCAGAAAAACTCATGCAATTAATGAAGACTGAGCTTTATAAATTAAAAAACATTGTCTTCTATACATAATGTACAGTCATGCATTTAAGCATGAACACTACACCTCATAAGACCACATTTTCTCTGGCAAATGCTGCTATACAATATTTGTCAATGCCAAATGAATGGAATCTTAGTGAATTAAGCATAACAAGGTGAAACTTGATATTTCTCTCCAAAGTTCTCTACAGCCGTTACCTTCAGGAGATGCTCTCATTCTTTTGCATCTCAGTGCAGATGTTTCATCAGGCACAACAAATATAAATATTTTGAAAGAGTATAAACACCTCCATCAGTTCAGTAAGTTGTAAATAAAACTTTCCTTCTATCTTAAAATATTTTCAATGAACTACACCAAAATATGCATGAGTTGAAGTATGAAAAAAAAAGTATGTATATGTCTTTTGCTTTCAGTAACATTTAAATCTCTTTAAAAACTATGTACTGGCCAAGAAAATACAGTAGGGAAGATCTTCACTAGTGAACGTATAAAAGTGACCTAATAATGCATTGCCTTTCAGGATTTGATTATTTTATCAATTTTACAAAGTTTCCTCTTTAAATGGTGCAGATTTTTCTAAAAACCAAAAAATAAAATCTTATGGTGAAAAAAGCTTTACATTTCTCTTCAAATACTAAGAATTTTCATGGGCTGGGGCTCTCCAGCGTGACTCTAAGTTTCTTATTATTGAGTTTGCCATGGTACCAAGTTTCTCGTGCATTTCAAACAGTTGGCTTCCAGAGTAACTGTAGAGGTCCTCAGAATCCAGTTGAAGAGCAAGAGCGCTAATTTGTGCCACAAGATTTTTAGGCAACGGGGTCTCTAAAGGCACAGGATCGCTCAAATCTAGAAAACAAAACAAAAAACTAAATCTACACCAGTTTTTAAAAATTATCTGTAGCTCCTATCAAACTAGAAATGGGCTAAGGTACATTTGCTCAAGAAAACAAAATGCCAGAAAAATTCACCACAGCTTGTTACTCTGTGCATAATAGAACTGTACAAAATGACAGCACCCTTTTCTACACCTTGATGTACTAAACACTAATTAGAGAAACCTAGCTGGACACACAGACGCCTAAAATTAAATAGGTTGCAGCCCCCCACACCCCCTTCGCATGTACTTGGTGAGGGTGGGGGCTGTGGGGATATGGTAAATTAACAGTTGTGGTCAAATTAAGACTAAAAGCAAACCGGGTGCAGTGGTGTGCACCTTGAATCCCAGCAGAGTCAGGTGAACTGCCAGTCTGGTCTAGAAAGAAAGTCCAGGACAGCCAGGCTACACATAGAAACACTGTCTTGAAAAACCAAAAAATTCAAGTTGAGTTTTTCAAGAGTGCATCCTGGAAATGAAACTGCTGGGCCTGGCTAGCATACCTGAAGCAAGCCTTTCTTCATCAGCAGAGAGGGTCTTGTTCTCTGTTCCATTTACGGCCTTCTCAGAAATATCAAAAACTGGAATCTCTTCAAGGCCACGAGATTTCATCTTGATTATAACAATACAAACAGAAATAACAAATAAAACTTTAACAGAATGACATGGATTGTCCCACAGTCCATAATCCAATCAATTAATACTGTTTTAGAAAAAACACATCATTAAAACTACACAAAAAAAGTATCAGAGCAATTCTGTAATCCCAGCACTCTGGAAACAAACACAGGTAGATCTTTGAGTTTGACGGCAGCTAAATCTCTACAGTGAGTTCCAGGCCAGCCAGGGCTACACAATGAGACTCTACCCAAAAGGAGTTAGAAATTTCTTATATTATAAACCTTCTTAGAAAACATAGTAACAGTAGTCAATAAAATTTCCCAAGTTCAGAAATGTGGGAAAGACAACTCTCAGTATAAATTAGTATGGTAAATAATCCATGGCTTTTATTTTAAAGCTACAGACAGCTCACAGCTTAGCATACACAAAGTCTTAAGTCAGTGGTGAAAACCAGAATGAAACTCTCATAAGGTATCTCAGGTTTCATGGACTTTAACAAAGAAACCACTATTTAAAAAGCTGTCATGACAATAATCCTATACAATGGCACAAACTAAATGAAAATGTGACCACATAAAATCTTCAAGAAAATTTTCTTATGAAAGCCAAAGAAGAAAAGCAGCCCATAAGCCCAACAGTTGAAGAATGGATAAAGAAAGTGTGGTATATCCACAGAATACTATTCAGCTATAAATAGAGTAAGATTAACAATAAAGCTAGAAGCTAACACACTAAACTTATATGCAAAATTTCTTAATTCCAAGATTAAATAAATATGATAAGTCATAGGAATGCTATTAATCTAATATACTTAGTCATTAACCACAGACTGCATGGGTCAATTTTATGTGACTAAATCTTATTAGAGCTACTTAGAAATGTACACATAAAGGTACACATGAAACATTTTAATATATACATCTAAATAAATAAAGAAAATGTTCATAGTAAAAGCCTATTAGTAATAGTTACGAAACATAATAAGTTTGAGGCCAGGTGGGTCTACATAGAGTTCCAGGGCTGCCAGGGATACTACAGAGTGTCTCAAAGGGAAAAGAAGAAAAAAGAAAAAGAAAAAAAAAAAAAAAAAAAAAAAAGGAAGAAGAAGAAGAAGATGGGCCTTCTTTGATAAAAATATTACTATTAGTATTAACAGCATTTTTCTTGACTTGGCCACAGCATGTGGAGTTGTGTGTGTGTGTGTGTGTGTGTGTGTGTGTGTGTGCGTGCGCGCGCGCGCGCGCACCCTTTTAAAAGGAGAAAATATTTCAAAAATTCCACCTGTAAGGCTGCAAATTAATAGTATAGTTTCTGGGTTTTGCTTGCTTTTATATAATTACCATGTCAGCAAAATGTTTGAGTATCAGAAGTACAGAAATCAAGTAATTTCAAGACTACAGTATACACAGTACATATCCTGAGTAGGTGACAAACCACTCTTTGGGGAATCCTGTCAGAATGATTTTCCCCCTTACAATTTTTCACTTATCAACAATTTCTAATACTTTCAATAAACAGCTCTTTGAATTGGTTTCAGGGGAGGTCATGACCCTCTTATTACATATAAATACTTTCTATAAAGTAAACACGTCTCATGGGAGGTTATACTCTAAAATCTGTACCAAGATGTTCACATAGAATGTGGATAGTTAGAGTAAGAAAAGTCACATACATGCTGTATTTCAAAAGTTAAAGAACAAATAAATAAACAAATTTCCTTTTAAATACGAGACCAAATGCAAGCTTTTATTACTACATTGGTAGAACACTTTTTGTTGTCTCTGTCTTTCTTTTTTAAGGGCAGGGTCTTGCACTGTGGTCCACACTGTATTCAAGAAGCGTGGGTCCAACTGTCTCAGCTTCCTAAGTACTAAGAGGAGCACCATGACTCCCAGCTGAGTCGCTTATTAAAATACGACTCTATCTGAAGAGATGACTCAGCAGCTAAGCGCTCCGGCTGTTCTTCCAGACACTCAGCCCCTACACAGCTGCTCAAACATCTGTAACTCCAGGCCCAAGCAATCCGATTCCCTCGTCTCTGTAAGCATTGTACACTACGCAAGTGGTACACAGACATACAGGCAGACAAAACACTCACATTTCTTAAGTGACTTTAAATGACAAGTTTTTACCTGTTGCTCATGGTACACTCTGAGAGCCTTTTTTACATTAAACACTTTTGGAGAGCGAATAGGAAGAGTTTTTATTTCAGATGCTGTAAGCGTACTCAAATCCCCAATTGTTTTTATATTCTTGGCTCGGATAAGTTGTCCTAGACCTCTTGCCCTTTTGAAAAGAAAAAGGGGGGAAAAATTATGCTTTTACTGATAAAGTATGTGAGGACCTCTCCACTTAAACCCAAAAGCTTTATTCATATAGTCCACCTAACCCCACGCAGTGTGATGAGCAAATATCTGGTGAACTTAAAATAAAATTTGAATCCTACTATGTACCTGGCTTAAATAGTGGAGCTGGACATGGTGGCACACCTTGTAATGCCAGCACTCAAAAGGCAGTGGATCTCTGAGTTCAAGGCCAGCCTGGTCTACAAAGCAAGTCCAGGACAGCCAGGGCTACACAGAGAAACCTTGTGAAAGAAAAATAGTGGAAATATGATTCCCCTCTGTATTCTATACTTTGTACCAGCAATAATGATGTGTTCTGTAGTGTTTATACAGAAACAGGCACAGCAGGAACAAAAACGCACATGACTATGTCTCAGGTGCTTCAGCAGATGTATGTTGTTTTTTTAACCTATCCTGCGCCTTTTTAAAGGTGACTTCCTTCTAACTTCTATATGCATGTCTGACACAGTTCTCTGGACATGACTATATCGGTGTCTTACTGAGAAACCATGCTCTGATTGATAGTGCTATTAATTAAAAGAAGTTATCTCAGTTTCCCAATCAACATGTCACAATTCTCTTAAAGATTTGGTAGTCTGGGACTGAAGAGAGAACAGGGTTAAAAGCCCTTGTTGCACTTCCTGGGAGCCCAGACTCAATTTCCATTATCCATGTGGCACTTTGTACCCATCTGTCACTCTAGCTTTTAAGGGATGTGACACCTTCTGGCCTCCAGAGGTCCCAGGCTCACAAGGTATACTTACATACACGCAGGCAAAACATGCACCGACATAAATTCAAGATGCTAATTACATTCCTACGAGTTATAATAGGACTGAAAGAAGATTTCATCGAAACACAAAGACTCTCAATGAGGCCCATCTAGATGAATCTACATGACAGCTTGTTTAGTTATTCAATTTTTATGGACTAATCTTTATAAGCTTCCACTTTGCAGTGATACTTCTATTTCTCAGAGGGTTTACAGTAGGATGAAAGAGAGTATGTCTACAAAAAGATGCAATTACCTAGCAAATACTAAACATTTATTCATTAGAATATATGCATGTTCTACTTCTGAAGTAAATGTGTGAGAGGAGTAAATGCCAATTAATTCTAAGCATGAGAGGCTTGACCATTAAGACATTCCTCCTGAACCAAGCCAGGCAATTCAATCCTGTAATACCAGCTTGTATAATAGCAGGAGGCAAGAGAATCCAAACTCCAAGAACTTTTTGGGATACAGAACCTGTGTAAATAACATGGTTCATAAAGGAAAACCTCACTAAGGTCCCTCCACATCATATGTTTTGGAAATTTAATCCTTGTGGGTCAATAAGGATTACAAAGGGTCACACAGAGCTGCTGAGGCTGACATCAAGCTTGCTGTATAGCAGAGGATGCCCCTTGAGCTGGTCCTTTAAAGATGACATAGAGCTCAGGCTGACCTCAAACTTGCTGTGTAGCCAAGCATGCTCTTGAACTGGCCCCTAATGCTCCTGTCCCAGCATTCTGGATTATGCAGTACTAAGGCTAGCGCTCATACCTTCAATCAATGCTAAGCAAGTACTCTTCCAATTGAGCTTCAACCCCAGGCCTAGATTATTCTATTACTACTGTAGAAAATAAAAACTGCGTCCCAACAAACCATGAACTAACTGGTGATTCTGTCTCAGCACCCTTAGTAGCCGAACTCCCTCCTCAAACGGGGAAATACTAGCAAAACTGTTCCTTAAAATAAAGAGCAACCAAAATAAACAAAAACCTCTAAACCTCAGAATATGAACCATAAGCTTAAACAACCACTTACCACATGTTTGATGTAATCTGAGGTAAAATGATGTCGACTGACGCTGCACAGTTCACCAAAGCCGGGTAAACACTTTCTGCTGGAGATGGCATAGGTTCTTTGGCCATTTCTGTAATCTTAAAACAAAATTCAAAAGCCATTAAGTAGAGGTTACAGGACTAAACATGAAAATATAAAATTACATAAAAACTAAAGCACTTCTTACTAAACACTTCTTTGAGCTCTTAAATTTAGAGCTCTGTGATCCTGGGGACAGAAATCCTTTGGCTGAAGTGGTATTATGCTAGACAGAAGAAAGTAGAGAAAAAACAAAAAACACTCAGAACCCCAGACAACTGTAACGTTACAACTTAAATTGTACAAATAAAATCACCTTTGTAAAATTTTAGGAAATGAAAATGGAACAGCATAAACTATTAATTTACTGTGGGACAGCTGATTTGCCTTAGCCCTCTCCATGAAAAGCAATATATCCAAAGCAAAGAAATCTGTTTCTTCATCTTCAAATACAAGTTTGTAGACAGTTATATACACATTTTAAAGTCCATAGCTTACCTTGGAGTGTGAAGTCGGTGAAGTTTTAACACTTTTTATTATGGGAGAGCTATTTGAAGGATGGGACCTAACAACAGAGCAGCGCCTGTCAATGTCATCTGCCAATCCTGCTTGGTATATTGGATCTGCAAACGAGACACGTCTAACCTGAAAGTACAGAACAAGTTTTAATAAGGTGATAAAATTCTACCTAATATGTTGGGTCTTGTGCAAAGCAATAATGTTTCCAAGTTTATTTCACTAGAAGTCTCCTGCACAGCTATTCCGTCTTTCAGATATTACTCAATACTGCAGCCTACTCTAATTACAGACTACAGCACCTCTGCGGCGATAGAAACGTCAACAGTGTACACCATGAAGGGTGTGATGATGCACACCTTCAATCCAGTACTCAGAAGGCCAAAGAAGGTAGATTCCTATGAGCTTGAGGCCAGCCTGGTCTACATAGTATAGACTTCCAAGTTCCAGATGAGTCACAGCTACCTAGTTGAGACCCTATCTAAAAGAAACAAAGAACAGGAGTGACGGTGCACACACCTGTAATCCCAGCAACCAGGAGACTTTAGCAGAAAATCAAATTAAGACCAGTCTGGGGCTATATAGTGAGACCTTGGCCTCAAAAAGCAACAGAAGGGCTGAAGTGACAGATTAGGTGTTAAAGCACCAGCTACATAATCTAAGAGATAGAGTTCAAATCCTAGCAACAACATTAACAAGTTAGTTCTACAAAAGTCTGTTAACTCCAGTTCCATGGTATCTGATGCGTCCTCTCTGGCCTCAACAGGAACACTGGCTTGGCATACACTAACAGACAAGATACACCAAAATAAAACTTCTTCTTTTCTTTCTTTATTTTTTTAAAACAGTATTCTGCCTGCACACCAGATCTCATTATAGATGGTTTGTAAGCCACCATATAGTTGCTGGGAATTGACCTCAGGACATTTGGAAGAACAGACGAACTCTTAACTTCTAACCCATCTCTCCAGCCCCAAATCAAAACTCTTAAAAGTTGTGCATAATTTGATTTTATTTAACCAATGGGCTTATATACAGACTACAGGCAGTAATAACTGGCTTCTGGTACATCTTATTAATCATTGTTGTAAATGTGTATTTTGTACACACAGGCACATGTGTGCACGTGGAAGCCAGAGGATAACTTTGAAGGGAAAGTCATTTCCTCAGGTGCTGTACATTTTTGTGAAATGATGCTTCTCGTTAGCCTGGAACTCCTTAAGGAGACTAGACTTACCGAGTGGCATACCCAGAAATATGTTTCTCTCTGTTGCCCCAACAAGATTAGCACATGCCACCAAGCCCAGAATTTTTACCTTAAAGGTGGGTTCTAAAAGTTGACGCTAGATCCTCATGCTGGCCTTGCAAACACGCTACCAACAAGCTATCTTTCTAGCCCCTGCTCTAAACTCTTTGAAAGTAATACAAAAATCATGGACATTAAGTAGCAATTTTTATTTATTTTAGCCTCACTGTGGCTAATTTGGCTTCCTAAGGTCTACAACATGTTCACATTGAGGTATTAGCTACAAGTTCCTGAGAACTCATAGCTATCAATATCATTCCATATCATCTAGGATCGATTCTCAAGAATGGGCAACAAGTAGTAAGTATCTGCCATAGAAACAATGTTATCCTGTTTTATCTAGAGATACACTAAATCTGGCCCAAAATAGTGTAACAAAACTTCAACACCAGCACTCAGGAGGCAGAAGCAGGAGGGGTCTCTGTGAGTTCCAGGACAGCCAGGACTATACAAAGAGAGCCTGTCTTCCAAAAAGCATGACACTAAGGAATCTATGCTCCTACCAAACACTAGTGGTAGCTAGTTAAGCTGTATAAGCCATCTTAATAATTCTGTAGCAAATCATAAATTCCATCTTGTTACTACCTTATTACCCTTTGTAGTCTACAATAAACCTGTCTTCTAAAAGAGAAAGACACAGCTACCAAGATATGAACTCCACAATAGCTAGGACAGCAAAGGGAGGCTTTGTTATAAAAACAAACAAAACTACATCTTCCTAAATGATTTCATCTCTGAAGTCTCAGAAGGATATTCACTGTATCTTCCCAGGTTATGAAACTAGGGCTAGAGAGGCCTCAAACAATTAAGAGTTCATACTGCTAGTAGACAGTGGTAGTGCATGCTTTTAGTCCCAGCACTCCCTGAGGCAAAGGCAGGTGAATGAGTCCGAGACCAGCCTAGTCTACAGAGTGGGTTCCAGAACAGCCAGGACTACAGAGAAGCCTTGTCTTGAAAAATAAAAGAGAAAAAGAAAAGAATACACATTGCACTTCCAAGGTCCCAGCACCCACAGCAAGCAGCTTACAACTGCACATAGCTTGATGTCTGTTTTCGATAGGCACCAGCATTCCCATGCACATACCCTGATACACTTAAACATATAGCTAAACGTAGTAAAAATAAAAAAATTTTTTAAAGTATTTGTTAAGACAATGGTGATGCCACAAAACTGTAACCCTAGCTAACTGAGAAATGAACGATAATTCATTTGAAGGTCAGCCTGGACAGCATAGAAGGACTCTCACATCCAAGAAAGTTTTTTTTTTTTTAAAAAGTGCTTGTTGAAGGCAAAGATCAAACCATGTTCATGTATACATGTATGTATAAATATACATTCTACAGTATCAGATCCAATTTCAAAATTAAGTTGAAAAGATCAACATGACATCTTTCTAGGACATGTTTCACTAAGCTGAGGGCATGTTTTATGTTAAACACTCATGCACTCCAAGAGTAGCTGGGCATGAAGGTGCATGCTTTAATTCCAGCACTCGGGAGACAGAGGCAGGCGGACTGCTGTGAGGCCGGCCTGGTCTATAAAGCGAGTTTAGGACAGCCAAGGCTACACAGAGAAAGCCTGTCCCAAAAAACAAAAACAAAAATAAAGCCCAAGAGCTAAAGTAAAATATCTATATAATTTTTCCCCTGAAACTTCATGTGTATAGTTCAGTGCAATGTGGGCCCTTGTCTGCAGGCTAAGGAGGTGACATAGGTGAGTAGAGCCCCCTGCTGATAACAACCCACCAAACCCAAATGTGTTAAAAAGATAGTTCCTTGCAGACCATAACCCACACAAAAGGTGTCAAAAGCTGGCTATTTGAAGAAAAACATATCAAAGGTTCCCTGGAGACAAGCGGAGGAAGTGTCCTGGGAGTGTCTCTTGCTATTCAAGTACCCTTAGTTTAAAAGCCCAGAGGCTGGAAGGTTTGGGAGCACACTCCCCATTTCTCTCCCGTAGCTCTCTGTCCTTGTCTTTCTTTATCATTAAGCTTAGTAAATTAAAATCTAGTTCTTTGACTCTTGGCTGTCTTTATTTTAATCAAGTGCAGTCTGCCTTTCACAAACCAGAGGCTCCCTTACCCCTCTGGAAAGGACACAAATTTCTACTGTCTCAACCCTGGCTGAGCATGGCTGTCTTATGCTCCTTCCCTGCGCAGAAGGCCTTCTTTGTGACCGGTTCCCAGGACAGAGCCTTCTTCAGCTAGCCTCCAAATCTGTGACCAGATTCTCTGGCCCAGCCTTCCGGAGAAAGAAACCCACAGTGCAGGAGACATAAGACACAAAGAAAATGTTACATGGAGGCCTGCAAATCTTTCAGCGACAAGGCATGCATATTCAATGCTGTGCGCTGGGTCCCCATCCCCCTCAACCTCCAAAGGGAACAAAAACTAAAGAGCGTGGAGGAAGAAGCAGTTGGTGGCTGTCTCACTAAACCCCAGTACTCAAATTAATGCATGTATGTGGCTTAGGATTATATAAACGGGACCCTCGGCACCGGGGAAAGGGGTGTGAGGATTGCCAGAGGGTGGAAATGAAGTGCTGGGCATGGTGCTGCACACCTGTAATCCCAGCACTTGGAAGGCAGAGGCAGGCAGATCTCTCAGAGTTCCAGGCCTGGTCTACAAAGTGGGTGCCCCCCCCCTCTCTCTAAGGAAAATGAGGTATTTACAAATTACTTTAACTGTGTTAGAATGACTTTTATACTAGTATGTCCAATAACATGTATTAGGTGTTGAACTGTTTTGGTCAACAGCAATCTGTGCTGTGATGCTTCTTAAATCTAGTTCCACAAGTTGTATCACAGAAGAGAAAGATCCACATGCACACCTACAAGTGATGAAGGGCTTCCCATTCTTTCCACAACCACCCTAAGAAATAGCCAGTGAGTGGCCATGACCCCAATACCCTGTCCTTTATAGGTTTCACCCAGTGATCACGTGTTGCAACCAAACATTAGATTCATTACAGCCGATGTCACTCGTCTTACCTTGTTAACTGGTGATGAGACCTCATCTTCTTGGGATCTTTTTAGTCCTCTCTTTAAAATGCTTGTAGATGGAGAAGCCAAAGGTGACCAGACACAGCGTGCCTGCATACCACTAGGACTTTCATTTGCTGATCCAAATGAAGAATCCAGCTCTCTTAGTTTTTCAGGAGATGCATTATTGCTTTCTGCTACCAGTACAGAAGCTACTTCAGCTATCAAAGAGTGTGGTGATTCCTCCACTTTCTCTGAAGTGGGGCAAACTTCCTGCAGTGCATCACTTCCCAATGCAGTTTGGCTGTCACATTTTGTTTCACCCAATTTATTGAGTTCAATGTTTGTTTCAATTTTATGAGCAGTTCCTTCTTCAGAACTCATTTCAAGAGTGTCACTAACAAAGCTCTCAATGTTGACATCTAGTCTTCTGATTGGAGCTTCTTCAGATTTTGTGGTGCTAACAATTATGTCCCTATCCTTTTCCCTGGCATTGTCAATTTCAGTTTTCTCCTGAGCTACTGATGCCGCTTTATAACATTCCATTTCTTGGTTGAGTTCATCTGAATCAGACTCATTGCTCTCCTCCTCTAGTGCCCTGCCTGCTGGGCGCTCAGTCTCAACGGTCTTGCTTACAACAGGTGCGGCATTATCGTAAAGATCCATACCAGAATCAGAGTCCTTAGTAGCTGCTCCCTCAGCATTCACTTCAGCTGTGACTGCTTCTAATTCATCATTTTTATTATCTTCATCTATTGGCACATCTACAGAAATATCCATTTGGGTACTTTGATCTCCAGGGATGACAACTCCAAATGTGTTGCTTTCTACACCTAATTCCATGGTTTCAACTCCCTCTGGACTGGATCTGGCTATGGCTTTGCATCCCTTCCCTATGTCATTGCTGTCAAGCTCTCCTTTCATAACAGCTTCTGGACTTTCTACTTTGTCATCTAAAGGACAGTTCTGTGACACATCCTTGGAACCACCTAAGCATGCGTCCTCGGCAGCACTGTGTTTTCCGCTGCATGGCTCCTGGCCCTCAGGTACCGCTTCAGTACTACATGCACCATCGGTTTTTTCTTTCATATTCTCTGTTTCAGAGGAAAGGGAATTGTGATTATCTTCTTCCAATTCAGTTTCAGACTTAATTAAATCACCAGTAGTGTCTTTCGCTTCCTGAAGACTCAAATCAGGCTGTGCATCTACCAGCTTTGTTACAGCGTGCTCATTAGCTTCACAGGTCTCAGATGCAGTCTCAGGCACTTTCATATCTGTCCTTTTTGTCTCTGTGCTCTTAATCCCAATAAAGGACTTTTCCTGGGACAGTGGTCTTTCCCCACAGCAGTCACAGCTTTTGGATCTCCTGACTCTCCTGCTCCTCTTGTGTTGGCATTCAACTGCTTGGGCCCATTTTTCAGAAGGCACAGAAATGTCTGCTGTCCCCGTTTTTGAGCATTCTCCCACACTGCCATCGGTATCTCGCTTTTGTAATCTCTTATTGGCATTCCTAGTCCTAAGATTTGATTCTGGCACAGGTGGACTTGAAAATGAACTATCTATACATTTGCTAGTCTTACTTTTGTCCTCACCTGTAACCAATCTATCAAAAATCTGCGGTGAATCTGAAGACCCAGTAGAATCCTGAGGGTTTACTCTATTATTTGCACTTTTTCCACAAAGCTGAGCTGCTGGATCTATATTAACACCAGGAGCTGTAGGACCATCATGTGTCTCATTTGTAGTTTTTATACATTCCTCTTTGATGATTTTTTCTTGTTCTTCAATGTCAATGCTGTCACTGCTTTTATTTTTCCATTTCCCAGATCGCTTCTTTCTAGAAACTTCTTCCTTTGCCTCAGAACTATCAGATTCTGAGTTTTCAACAGTGGAAATCAAACCCTGGGATGCTCTTCTAGTTTGATAACGTGTCCGTCCTCTTAAAGGTTTCTCAGATGACTTATCTACATTGTCCTGGGCACCACCTCCCTCAGAACTAACATTCTCAAGATCTGGTTTTCTTTTGTTTTGGTTAGTTTCAGCATTAGCACTAGATTCCCCTAAAGTTCTCTCATGAAAACTATTTCTGTTTTCAGTTAATTTTTCCTGTATAGGTGGCTCAGCGGTTAGTTTTTGCTTGGGCAACTTATCATCTTTTATATGCAACAGATTCTTTGAAACTGTTTTTTCTTCTTCCTTCCATCTTTCCTTTTTTTGTTGACCATTTTCCTTATCTTGGCTATCAGTGAAAGACTCTATGGTTTCTGAACGTCTCCTTGAAGACCGTCTGAGTGTTTTCAGATTTGGGGCTACTATAGCTTGACTGTCTTCATTTACTATTTGATCTGTTGCTGCTGCTACCGCAGCAACTGGTAGTGTATTTTCTTTAGATTCCGTATTAATGCTTACATTTTTCTCTTCTGTAGTTAAGTCTTCCAATGATTCACTTTCCACTGTTGGTTTAGAATCTCTATCTTCATGCTTTGGGGTAATTTCAGAAGGATGGTCATGATTTTTTGACACACATTCTGTTTGACTGAACAAATCAGGAAGATTATTTTCTAATGAATGGTCCTCCTGTTCAGAACTCAGTGAAGGTTTACACTTTTTATCAACTGACTGTTCAGCTTTACTCCACCTCCGTCCTGCTTTCTTACCTCCATTCACTAATTTTTCTGAATCAGATTTTGAGGGGGTCCATTCTCTTTTCCTTGCTTTAGGTGGCAAGTCAGTTTTAGTTATGTTTTCCTGGATATTTCTCACTGTAACCGTAGATGACATGTTATTCAAAGGAGATGGGCTAAAAGGTCTGTTTTCTGAACCATCAAATTTCTCCAAAGTAATAAAGCTTTGTCTCCGACTTGTAGGCTGTGGAGGAGTTCCACAAACAGTGGCATTAGAAGCTGAACTACTGCTGTTTAGTGATGTTTCTGTACTAGATGAACGTTCAGCTGACATTGACTTTGGTGAAATTAACATGTCTTTTCTACCATCAAAAGCAGTGCTCAATGTTTCTGGCTTGCTTTCAGCAACAGAACCACAGTCACTTGGTAAAGAAGCCTTTCCAGAGTGTTTATCAATACCACAGTTTTTCCTGGCATCGTGAGGTATGGAAATGCCACTCTCCACTTGTTCTTCCTACACAAAAGCACACACATTAAATAGTAAGACAGTATTTTCTTGAAATTTTTAAATATAACACTGTGGTTAATTTAAGATTTTTCTTGAGAAACTTAAGTACAAACTCTGGTAATTCAAAAGATATTAACGTCCAAATTATAGCAAATGTTACAAAAGTACCAGCAAAGAACTGTTAGCATGCTTTATACTATCATGTTCAAATATAGCCACACCTGAGGCCATAACTTCGGAGGCCAGAGGCAGGAGATCAGGTGTCTAACAGGAACTACAGCTTGATAGGAGCTTGAAGACATCCTGGGCTACAATAGTCTCAATTTAAACACTTACAATGCATTCAAATCAATACTATATACAATTCAGTTAAGTGTACAATTCAGAGTTAGAAGATTGGCATACATATTAAGTAATGAAATAAAGAACTATATAATTTACAACCTTGTAATTCACAAGATCTCATTATAAATGAATGAAAATAAAAACCCTGAATTTCAAGCATGCTTAAACCTTAATTACCTTGGCATCTTCTTTTGCTTTTCCAGTTAAAGTGGGGCTTTCCCTAAGATAAATAATTGTATAAATTAGGGGTTTTTTTTAATTATAATTAGGAAACTAGTTATAAAAGTTTTGTACTTACAACGATTCTTCTTGACTAAACTGAGAAGAAAATAAAGTGTCTTGTGAAACATCCAGATTATTATATAAGGCAGGAATATCACACCTAGAAAAAAAGAATCTTATATATTAAATTCCCAAATGCTGGTGATATATATTCCACCACCAAAAGTTAAAGTTTTAATTCTGTCGAAGTATATTTAATGAACCACATAAAAGCTTACAGGATATTTCCTTCCAATGTACATGTATGTACCTCAGTAAAAAAAAGCTTAGCAACACTGGGCAGATTAAAATATTATGGAATGCTATCTGAATAGTCCATCTGCCGTTAAAATTTAGTATACTCAGGCTACTGTAGCAGCCCAGTGGTAGAGCACTTGCTTCCCATAACCAATGTCCTACGTAAGATCTCTCTCTAGGGCACAAAAAACAAACAAAATGTGTGCACATTATCTTAGTTCTCACAGCGCTGCACAGAGCTCAAGATGAAAACCCACAAACCGTTTCGTCTTGAGTACTTCTTTCTGATGCTCAGTCAGGATTCTTGCCTTTGTCTCTTTTCCTTCTGGGGGTATGAACACGAAGTCAGTAGACTTTTCCTCTTCCAAAAGCTTGCCACTCTTTATTTTCGGAGATGGAGATTCTAGTTTCACCTGTAGGATGTTAAAAAATAAGTAAGTTTCCAAATTTTTTCCTAATTCTTTCATGTTTTCAAACCCTCTGTCGTTGCTTTTCAATAGTGATTACAAAGTATAAATCTATAACCCACCCCACCTGCCTTCTCATTTGAAGACAAGGTCTCTTTTTTGTTTCGGTTTGGGTCCTCCCCCGCCCCCCCCCCAGACAGGTTTCTCTGTGTAGCCTTGGCTGTCCTAGACTCACTTTGTAAACCAGGCTGGCCTCGAACTCACGGCAATCTGCCTGCCTCTGCCTCCCGAGTGCTGGGATTAAAGGCGTGCGCCAGCACACTGGCTGACAAGTACCCTTTATGCAATGCAGGCTGGATTAACAATACCATCTTAGCCTAACAATTGATATGACTGCAAGCATGTTTTTGAAAAAACTAATACAATATTCATAATAGGAAATGGCATGTCCTAGATAAACAGCAGCAAGCCTCTGAAAAAACAAGTCTACAGAGTTAGAGATACGTGTTTTACCCAGGTAGCACATGTCTACTTAAAATTATTATGCTATTGTGACAACTCAATTCTAACCAAGGATCTAAATTATTATCATGCACTATACTATGTTCTTCATTTATCCTTTCATCTCTTCTCAGGAAAGCTGCTCAGAGTAACTATATCTGATAATGAGATTAGAGACGGCAAACATCCTAGATTTGCCATTACTAAGGAGGAATCACTCTAGGCTTAAATCTATGTGTACTGTAACATCCACCTTTAATTCACCCCACCAGATTCCCAAAATTGATTTGTGCTTTCATGACCTTTATTCCAATTAAGAATTTTGTATCCTTAAGCTAGCTAGTATTAGTCAAAATTCCAGTAAATATACTTTCGAAAACATACTTTTGCCAGCAGTTTCACATTTTCTCTTTTATCCTTTGTATGTGCCAAAATAGAATCTCTTTTTCCACTTGATTTTCTTTCCATGCCACTTATCTTGACATTTAATTGTGAATTTTCTGTCTATTAATACAAAAATAAACTCATTATGTACATGTCTACTATTTTGCTTCTCCTGTTCAGATTATCAAAATCAGTCTAATGATGTAAATTGAAAACAAAGAAAACCACTGTGCAGATAGTGCCTGCTTGTATAGCTAACACACACACACACACACTCCAAGTACACCACTATGGTTTTTTTTCCTTCAGATTCTGAACACAAGTACACACCTGTTCCTGAATGGAAAAGCTCATTTTCTTTTTTCTTTCTTTTCTTTTCGAGACAGGGTTTCCTGTGTACACTCGGCTGTCCTGAACTCACTTTGTAGACCAGGCTGGTCTTGAACTCTGAGATCATTTATTTGCCTCTGCCTCTCAAGTGCTGAGATTACAGGTGTGTGCCACCATGCCAGCCTGGAAAGCTTCTTTTCTAAAAAAGGCCTCACTTCATCTGTTCCTCTTCAAGTTCTGATTATTGCTACTTACTTTTATCAAACTACTCAAATTTAAGTTAAAAAATAACTTACAGCATCTGAATATGGTCCAGTGGATTCATCCATCATTTCAACATGTTCCAAACCAGGCAACAGTAGCAAAATGTTTTGTTTGGCTTGTCTTAAAATCGGTCTTTAAAAAAGCACATACAGATACATATACTTCTTGAGCAAAGTGCATTAGTAATGCTAACAATTTTGCTTTAATTATGCAACAGGTTCTCATAAATCGCAGGCTGGCCTAAAACTTGTGATTTAGCTCCATGACCTTGAACTTCTGTGGCCATCACATCTAGTTTATGCTGTGACAGCAATAATGCCTAGGGGTTCATGTATGCTAAGGAAACACTCTACCAACTGAGCTATTGCCCCAGTTCTATTTTTAATTCTTATGTAGCAAATTCTATCTGTCTTGCCTATGTTTCTTACTTACATAGATATAAAACACTGGAGAAACCACAAAATATTTGGATTTTCCTCTATACTTTGAGGCGTTCCCAAACGTCCTTAACTTTCAAACAAGGCACTTCCAACACTCTGGAAGCCCAGAGAGATTACCATGTGTTCAGCGCTAAGCTATGCTACATAGAAGTATAGAACCTTGTCTCAAAATAAACAATAAACCCAAAACCTATTAAAAGAAAAGGAAGAAAGACAAAAACTCATGAGACGGTGAAGAGATAGCTTAGGGCTTAAGAACCAGAAAACCGGCCAGGCGTGGTGGCGCACGCCTTTAATCCTAGCACTTGGAAGGCAAAGGCAGGCGGATTGCTGTGAGTTTGAGGCCAGCCTGGCCTTCAAAGCCGAGTCCAGAACAGCCAAGGCTACACAGAGACTCTGTCTCGGAAAACCAAAAGAACCAGAAAATCCAGGTTCACTCACACTCTAGTTCACAAGGTTCCGTACCTTCAGTTCCAAGGTATCCAATGCCCTCTCTAGCCTTCTCAAGCACCAGGGGTAGACATGGTATATAGATATACATGCAGGTATAATACTCATGAAATATGTTTTAAAATAAGAAAAAGATTCACAAAGATTTTCAAGTGTTAGCGGTGGCTGCCCTTCTAGGGGAAATGGCAGCTCACAGCTCCTGGTCAAGAGAGATTCAGCGCCTCCTCTGGCCAAACAAGGACCAGATGTGCAGGTGGTACAGACCACACAGAGGAGGAGCGCCCGCTGGGCGTGGTGACGCACACCTTTCATCAAAGCACAAGGAGGCAGAGGCAGGTAGGCCTCTGGGAGTTCAAAGCCAGAAAACAAACAAAAGGAGTAACACTCATGTTTTTTTCACCTCAGGTAAACTATGCTGGACTATAAATGGCACATGCCATTAATCTCAGCACTCAGGAGGCATTAAAAAATAAATCTCTTTTGAGCTTGTGGCCAGCCCCAGACAGCCAGGGTTTTATGCAGAGAGATCTTGTCTCAAACAAAAACAAAAGCGAAAGTTAAATATTACTAACCACGCCTGGCTTTATTAATGATCTTCTCTCTTTGTTTATTTAAGGATTTTCTATTCAATATAGTGTTTCCTCAAGTCAATACGTCTAACAGAAGTCAATACAAGTTTAATAGCTACCGCATACATACTCTGACTATACAGTAAGAAATTCTCTGCGCAGTTTGTTAGTGCTCAACAATAGGTTTACATAATCACAATAGAGCAAGCAGGTGCAGGAAGCTGTAATGCTAACATACTTTAATTCTTCGGGATAAACCAGAGCTGTCGCTTGAGCAAACGTAGCATTCCACAACAGAGCACCTTGCTTCCGAATCTGTTTATTCTTGTGAAGAAATACTATGCACAGGAGTGGAGAAATTTGTCCAAGAAGTTCACTGTCATAAGCTCCACGGTAGTTCAACTGTAGACAGGCAACGACTTCACCTAATAGTTTTTCTAACTAGGAAAAAGAATGGGGGAAACAGAAAGTATACTAAGCACAAACTTATAGAACTTACTATTTACATTCTTAAAATCTGGACCATCTTTTAGCAATGCCATGGCCATCATAAATATGCACTCCACTTTATCTAACAAGCAGGTAAGGTTACTGTAATTACTAGTACTGTAACTTGATTTGCAGTTATTTCTTGTTAAGAGAAAAGATGGTTTATTTATTATAACAGTAATTCTTTTTTTTTTTTTTTTTTTGTTTTTCGAGACAGGGTTTCTCTGTGTAGCCTTGGCCATCCTGGACTCACTTTGTAGACCAGGCTGGCCTCGAACTCACAGCGATCCGCCTCCCTCTGCCTCCCGAGTGCTGGGATTAAAGGCGTGCGCCACCACGCCCGGCTTCAGTAATTCTTATTTACAGTTATCAATAGGATATTATAGCCTACAATTTTCACATAAAAAGGGAGAAGAAAAAACCCAACTATGTAAGAATGTATCCACACATTAGGTCCACTAAAAAGAGAAGCAATGTGACTGGGTAGGGTTTAGTACATAAGAATGCTTGCTGTATTTCCAGGCCTAAGTTCAGTTCCCAGCACCCAGACTGCCTGTGACTCTATCTAGCTGATACCTTCTGACCTTGATGGTGGCATAGGCTGATACAGAACTAGACACACATGCACAAACATTTAAAGGAAAAAAAAAAATGAAGATGGCAAAGAGTGAAGACACTTGCCACTAAGGCTGATGGCATGTTTCAGTTCTGGAGAGCTACATGGGGGAGAGAACTAACTCCTGCACATGTCCTCCGACCTCTGCTGACACCGTGCATGCACTAAACACACAGCAAATGTGTAAGTGTAAAATAGTAACAAACACTTCAAAACAAAAAACAAAACAAAACAAAAAAACAATTGCTTAAGAAAGATACTGCCTAGCCAGGCGTGGTGGCACAAGCTTTTAATCTCAGCACTCAGAAAGCAGAGGCAGGCAAATTGATGCAAGTTCGAGGCTAGCCTGATCTAAAAGGCAAGTCCAGGACAGCCAGGGCTACACAGAGAAGCCCTGTCTCAAAAAAAAAAAAAAAAAACAAAAAAAAAAAAAAAACAAAAACAAAAAAAAAAAACAAACAAACAAACGAAAAGATACTGCCTAAACCATACCCTGCCGCCGCTGCCAAAACCTATTTTATGGACACTGTCCACTCCACTTACCTTGTTGTTCAGATTACTATACACTCTAGGAACCTCATCAAGCCTGGGAAGAAAGATTAAGATAGTTAACTACTTATATTTTCAGATGCCATAACCACACAACTTATTAAACTAAGTCTCAAAGTGAAGCAACAGTCACAAAATAAGAAGAAAGTCACACAGTAATATAAAATATCCCAGAACTAAGAAAAGATATTTCTCTTGCCAGGTGATGGTGGCACACGCCTTTAATCCCAGCACTTGGGAGGCAGAGGCGGGTGGATCTTTGTTTGAGCCCAGCCTGGTCAACAAAGTGGGCCCAGGACAGTCAAGGATACACAGAGAAACCCTGTCTCGGGGAAAGGAAAAGAAAATAGAAAAAGAAAAGATATCTCTCTTTCTCTCCCTCTCTCCTTGTGCAGGGCTAGGAGTGGAATCCAGGCCCTAGTAATTTACTACACTATTTCACCAGACCTCCCTATGCTGGGAGCTGAACTCCTATCCTCCAGAAGAGCAGCAAATACTCTGAACTGCTCAGTCATCACTATGGCTTCTCCCTGTACATTTTAAGTAAGTAAAATAATGACTTCATCAATATTGAGCTTCTCCCCAGTCGCCACCCAGGTGTAGAGTTCTACCTATTTCCTTTCATTCAAGGTAAAAGGTCATATACATTAATTCCAACTCTGAAAGGTATTTGAAACTTTAAATGTAGCAGCCAGAAAGATGGCTCATCTGGTAAGGGCACATGCTGCCAATCTTAACTTGATCCCTGGGACCCATATGGTGAAAGGAGGAATCAATGTCTAGTTGTCCTCTGAGTTCCACGTGTGGCATAAGCACAGACTCACACAATAAACAGATAACATACAAGTAAGTATAAACTAATAAATAACTTAAAATGCATACTCTTTCAAACCAAACTTTCATTTAAAGAATCTTACTCAGGGACTAAAGATAGTTCAAGCAAAGGAAAAGCCCTTGCTGCTCTTACAGGAGCTGTGTTCTATTCCCAGCAATTAACAGGGCGGCTCACAGCCATCTCTACCTCCAGTTCTGAGGAACTCAACGCCTTCTCTGGCCTCTGTCGGCATCAGGGATGCACAATGTACATACAGAACACTCACACACATACCAAAAAAGCCAAATGAGCAAGTATTTTTTAAAAAACATTGTTGGGCCTTTAATCTCAGCACTCAGGAGGCAGAGGTAGATGGATCTCTGCCAGTTACAGGCCAGCCTGCTCCACAGAGCAAGTTCCACAACAATCAGTTATGTAGAGAAACCTTGTCTCAAAAACCAAAAAAGAGCCTTGTTCAACAGACATAAAGGTCAATAAAACAATGATACATGGATAAATAATGCTTAAATGTGTTTAAATGGAAAAGGCTGGATATAGAACCAACTGGTCAGAAACTGGGGTAAAATTTGAATTTACATAATGAGATTTACATGTATGTAATTGCATAGAGTATATTCAATTGCATAGTATCATGTGAAGTAAGTATATCTTTAATAAGCATGTTTCTTTACATAAACAGTTACAAAAATGCAAAACTGAAAAGTGCAAGGGGGAATTCAAATGAAATAGCTCTAAGCCTTATCTCAAACTTCTACATTTTAAAATATATATAGATATAGAGGTAGATATATTCTACAGTACAACAAAGCAGACAGGAAAAAAGTTATTGTTGAGCGCTCGGCTAAGTGATTGTCACAGCACTCACATACAAAGCCAGACATGGGGGCTGGAGAGATGGCTCAGCCTTTAAGAGCACTAGATGCCCTCCCAGAGGTCCCAAGTTCAATTCACAGCAGCCACATGGTGGCTCACAACCATCTGTATTGGGATCTGATGCCTTCTTCTAGTATTCATGAAGATATAAAATACATAATATAAATAAATTAAAAAACAAAACAAAACAGCCAGACGCAGGCTTGCAATCCCAGCACTGAAAAGGAAAAGGTGCTTCCTAAAGCTTAAAGCTGGAATTGGTGACTTCCAAGTAGTGAAAAGTCCTGTCTTAAAAAGCAAGGTTAAAAAGTAATAAAAAGACAAGTCTGTGACCTATACATGTATGTGAATAACTTATACACATATACACATGCAAAACACAAAAATCATATATACTTAATTCAACATAATTAAGCTGGAAATACTTACTTTGAGTTTTCGTACAGTAAAGCCAGAGGTCTTGTAAAAGTTGCAAATATTTCTCGGATCATAGAAGGCAAGGAAATATGTCCAAATATACTGGAAAGCATGCTGACGATAGAGTTGCCAATAGCAAGCAGTGTATCAGAGTATGTCTCCTTGAGGCTTAGAGTGTGGAAAGAATTGATCACTCTCACAATTAGCTTAAATAAAGAAGCCAATTTCCCTAGGGGCTCCTTCTTCTTTCTGGACCAATCTGAAGATCTCTGTGGTGCTAAGACATAATTGGATTGATTAAAAAGCCAAGTACTTTTAATACATTTCACTATCACCTTTATATTTTGCATTTAAATGCTGAATACACCGAATATATATATATATAATATATATATATGCTGTTAACTGAAACTTCAGATAAACTTTTAAACAATACGTTAATGAATAAATACCACTACAGTATCTTCAGAAATAAAAACCAAATTCAATGGAAGAGCTGGCAGATCTCAATTTTAAGAATTTTTAATGTTTTTTTCTAATTATGTCTCAATTTCTTCTATTCCTCACAATTTTAACACTAGTTTATAATTACTAAATCAAATGACTGAAGTAACAAAGCTAAATATTTTTGAGTTTTCAAAATAAATGTCTTCACTAAGAATTAATATTCCTGCCTAACACACAGTTCACTGATCCCTAGAAATAATGAAAAGAAATCCTAATAATTTTCTAGATTGGAATGATATCTCTTAAGAGTACACACGTTCCTTCACAGTCCCCCCTTAGGTCACTTCTCTCTAGATTTCAGGTACAAGACAAAAATGCACATTTCTCTTACCCTAAAAGTCATTCTTAATCCAAAATTACCTGTTTCTGTAAAACAACCAAGTCTTAGGAGAGCTCAGATTTAAAGGAAAGGAAAAGTCTAACGCATATCTTACCACCCTCATGGTAAACTGAAACCAAGGATGAAACTGAAACATGTCAATCACCCCTAGGAACAGTTTCTTCAACATAAATATACATTTAAAATGTTAATGAGGAATTCTCATAAAAAAAATAGCAAGCTTGAGGTGTCCGGACATGGCCAAGGCGACAAGGGATGCCAGCAAACCGTCACACATACAAAAAAAAGGTCTGGCCAATGTTTTACATATATAAATGGCAACAAGGTTCTCATTTAAAATTGGGTGGGTACAAATGCAAAAGCAGCTTGGCCATAAAAACAAGTAACACCAATCACATACACATCCATGCCCCAGCTTTCCTCAGTAAGAGGTCAGAGAAGTAGCAATGAACTGCTCTGGGTTTTTACATCCCAGTCTCAGATAAAAAGAATAAGTCCAGCCTGTAGAAAAAGTATGAGGCTGAATATTATGCAAAATTCACAAATAAATAGTGGGAATTTGTCACAATATTTTAAGATGTCATTCTACTATGAAGTGCTTTCCTAACAAAAAAAGGCTATGGGTTCAAGGCCCCAGTACAAGAGAAAAAAAAAAAAAGAATTCAAAAAAGACAAATGGCTCAGTGCTTACTATGCAAGCATGAAGCTTATATGCCCAGCATCTACAAAAGAGGAGACAAAAGAGTGGGAGGAGGAACCAAGACTATGAGTGGGGGAATTTGCTGGGCAGCTAGTCTAGCCAAGCAGTGAAGTCAAGGTTTAGTGAACTGCTTCCTCAACCTTCTAAACGCTGTGCCCCTGCAATACAGCTCACGCTGTGGTGATCCCTAGCCATACATTTATCTTTAGTTACTACTTCACAGCTGTAACTTTTCTGTTATGAAAAGTAATGTAAATATTTTTAGAGACAGATTTGTCAAAGCACCATAACCCACAGGTTGAAAACAGCTGTGAAAGAGGAAGACACTGGACATGGATGGACCGTTCGTTACCTCCACACATTGCATACACTACAAATAACACACAAAAGCAGCAGCAATTATAGGCAAAAGAAACAAAATCTATGAACATATCACCTACACCTCTAGTATTCAAACTATAACTCTATTCAATAATTATTAGATACATTTTATGAGAATGACAACTTAAACAGAAACTTTATAGCCGGGTGCTTTGGCAAAGGCCTGTAATCCCTGCACTCAGGGAGACAGAGGCAGATGGAGCTTTGGGAGTTAGTTAGAGGCCAGCCTGGTCTACAAAGCGAGTCTAGGACAGCCAAGGCTACACAGAGAAGCCCTGTCCTCCCCCCCCCCCAAAAAGGAATTTTATGATGTAATTGGTAAGAAATCAATGCTTGATATAAGCTAATTAATTTAATGTAACCAAACATAAAGTATGGTCATGGTGAGTGGGGTACATGTTAGCTCATGACTATACTCTCAGAAGGACCACCAACAAATTCTGAAATGTCATAAAGCTATAAAGTTCCAAGCTAGCCTAGGCTACAAAGTGAGATCCTATCTTCAAACAAACAACTAAAATATCACAGTGATTTAGGAAGATGCATTAACAAATGATGATCAAGTCATGATTCAGTTTTGTAGAGAACAAAGTGTTTGGGGCTAAGAACTAGCTCAGCTGGTGCACTGCTTGGCTGCCAGGCACAAAAGGCTACAATAAACCTACCATCCCTGTAATCCCAGCAACCAGTGGGTAGAGGCTGGAAGATCAGAAGTCTAGGACATTCTTGGTTATACTGAGAGTTAGAAACCAACCTAGAGTAGAGACCCTGTCTCACATTAAGTAAGTATTAAACGAGTTCCTCCTTGTGGCAAGTTATAGGCCAGCCTGGGTTATTTGCCTCTGCCACAAACAAACAACGCCAATACAGCATTTATTACTTAATAACTAACTTTACAATAGAAGACACAAACCCACCAACAGTATATTCTAACATTATGAATGAATAAGGTATGAATTAAAAGCAGCACTACATTAGTCCTGGGGTATTTCTTTTTGAAAACAAAAATACTGAAACCGAGAACAGGCTTGAGGGACTACATCAAGCTCAAATGCACAAACGCTAAATGCTGGAGACATGCTGGATCTGTGAAGAGAATGGGGAACTATTCCAGGCTGTTCAGGCTCTTCACTTGTCTATACCATGCTTTCAAACGGGGGGGGGGGGGGGGGGGGGGGGGGGGGGGCACGACACAAATTTATAGATTGGCAACAGTAATAATACAAATTTGGGATTTTGCTCCTTCGAGACAAGGTCATGTTATGTAGCCAAGGCAGAACTGGTACTCACTATGTTACCCAGCTGGGCCCTGGACTGGAGGTGATCCTCCAAGCCAATAGTCAGAATTTAGGTGTGCCCCAGTCCATGATTGTTATTGGAGAATCTAAACAAAAGATGTGTAGACAATTCTAACAATATTTCTCTAGTTGAAACTTTGCTTTATTGATATTAGCAAATAATCTGATATGTTTGTAAAGAGAACTAAGAAAAGGCAGCTGTAAGAATTTTCCCTGAAATGCTATAAAATACTGTGTAAGCCAATAAAGGTAAAGAGAATACTTACATTTGATTTTGGGCTGGTATTTACTATTATATGGTGAAAAGTCAACACAATCAACCATTACAACAATAATATGACAGATCCTGTCCAAGAATAGCAAATCCTAGGGAAAAAATTAAGTACGATAATCAGAAATTTTTACTGCAGAACAGGACTCAAGAGTCAACACACAGCCGGGCGTGGTGGCGCACACCTTTAATCCCAGCACTCGGGAGGCAGAAGCAGGCGGATCGCTGTGAGTTCGAGGCCAGCCTGGTCTACAAAGTGAGTCCAGGATGGCCAAGGCTACACAGAAAAACCCTGTCTCAAAAAAACAAAAACAAAAAACAAAAAAAGAGTCAACACACACAAAATTTTTTACTGTTTATGCTAAAACACATGGTCATTAAGTACTTCCCAGTGAGGTGCTCAATAGCAAATACTGTGCTTCTCAACCCTAAGGGGAAAGTATTAATATTTATATTATCAAAAAAGCTGTTTCAACCAATAAATTCTATTGACTGACTGGAATCTATGCAAGGTCTTTGCCATAGCTCTACATAAAAATTCATCCTCCAAACTAGAGTGACACCTCAGCTGTGGGAGTGTTTGCTGACGTTGAAAGTATGTTCCACAACATTAGGCAGCTCCAGGGGGTCTTACAGCCACTTCTGCACTCTGTGGGCACTCAACACATATATGCATGCACATTTTATTTTAACTGAAATAAACAGTTTTTTTTTTTAAATCTACCCAGGGCCAATGGGTACATACATCCAATTTTTCTTTTTGTTTTTTGAGACAGGGTTTCTCCTGGACTCACTTTGTAGACAAGGCTGGCCTTGAACTCAGAGATCTGCCTGCCTCTGTCTCTCCAAGTGCTGGGATTACAAGCACTGAAATTATAAAACCATGTGAACACAAACACAGTGAAGCAGCTGCTAAAAAAGCTTCCTTTTCTTCCTTCTCCTCAGCCTAGAAGAAACTAAAATAGAAATTAGAAATATAGGCTAAGGAGGCTGGTATAAAAGAACAAGAAAAGGTAGCAGGGCAGTGGTGGCGCACACCTTTAATCCCAGCACTTGGGAAGCAGAAGCAGGTGGATAACTGAGTTCGAGGCCCGCCTGGTCTACAAAGTGGGTCTACGACAGTCAAGGCTACACAAAGAAACCCGATTTCAAAAAACACAAAATAAACAAATAAATAAATGAAAGAAAATAAGAGAACAGAAAAGGTAATATGGCTTTCCCCTCCCACAACCTCTACAGCTAAGAGTAGAGAAGAAAGAGGCAGTCTCCACCAGCAAGATGAAACATAATACACCATCGACATTCACAAGGCTCTCATGGAATCAAAGTACCTCTTATATCCCACAGGAGACAGGATTCCACAGTGGGAATTGATACCAGGGTCAACCCAGGAGTCTAGGAATCAAGAATATCAGCCATCTTATCTGAATGTTTGTCCAGGCTATGAGGCTAAGGATTCACCAAACAAACACTGGCTTAATAGATGTCTCCATTACCAGGTTCAGAAATCTAAGACTAGAGAGGGGACTACCCACCAAGCCTAATAATCGAAGATCAACCTTAGGACCCATGTGGTGTAAGGAGAGAACTGATCCAAGGTCAATACTTCAGTTAGATAGCTTTGGCTTGTGGGCTAACAATCTAACTCAAAATTCAGTAAAAGGTAAAATTATAGACTAGGATGGCCAACGTCCTACTCTGGCCTCTACATGCACTGGGTATCTCTCACACAGACGCAGATATCCCACCCCACATACATATATATCCTCACACCCACTCACCAAGGGTCAAGATGGCTCAGGAGACAAAAATAATTACAACACAAACCTGACAGCAACCCCAGAACCTATTGTAGAAGGAAAAAACCAACTCCTCAAAATTATTCTCTGACCTCTACAAGTGTTAGAACACAGGCTCCCATGCTGTCTGCCCTGAGTATTAACATAAATTTTTAAATAAGGGGAAATAACTGAGGTTAGTTGGTAGAATCCCTAAATAGCATCACGAAGCCTGACCAAATAAACCAGCTTTGGTAGAGAAAATCTGTAACCACAGCACTCAGGAGATGGAGGGAGAAAAACCAGAAGTTCAAACTTCTGTAGTGCCCAAGTTTCCAACAGTGACAAACAAGGGATCTCCAGAACCTGATCCTCCAGCTCTCAGATCCTCAGCCCCACACCTATACTTCCATCCAACCAACTACAGAAGCTAAGTCCCAGCACAGAAACAAACAGGCAAGAATTCATGATAGCATATTCTCTCTAAAAATAAATCCCTTTATAATGGATCCAACTGAAAACCTGAAAGGGCTTCCAAAAGGTTTACAACAATGGCTATATCCTTAATACTGAAAAACCAGAGATGAATGAAATTAGGATATCAATAAAAGACATGAAAACAAACAAACAAACAAAAAAAGACATGAAAACAGAATTCAATGCAAAGATGCAAAATACTAAAGAAAAGACCAACTGGAATGAAGGTGGAAATGTAAAGTTGTGAGCCAACAAAAATCTCAGTGGAGCCAGGAATGGTGGAGCAACCTTTTAATCCTAGCACTTGGGAGACAGAGGCAGATGGATCGGTGTGAGTTCGAGGCCAGCCTGGTCGACAAAGTGAGTCCAGGACCAGGACAAGACTACACAGGGAAACCCTATCTCAAAAAAAAAAAAAAACAAAAAACAAAAAACAAAAAACAAAACAAGAACATAAAAAATAAAACTCAGTGGAAAAGCCTTACTAATAGAATAAATGATATGGACTAAGGGCTGACATGGTAGAGACGTTAACAAAATCCACTAAAGGAAGTGCTTTGGGACATCATGAAAACATCTAACTTTTGTATTATGGCCACAAAAGGCTACTTTATGAAAGGCACGGAATATATTTTCAATAAATTATAGAAGATATTTTTCTACACCTACAGAAAAAGATGCCCATCACGTAAAAGCCTACAGAACTCCAAAGAGAACCAAAAAATAAAAAGGCTGGACATGGTGATACCACCTTTAATCCTAACAGTCTAGAGACAGAAGGATTTCTGTGTGTTCAAGGCCAGCCTGGTCTACAGACTGCCCTGCTCCCATCCCACACACACACACAAATAAGGAGAAAACCATTTCACAATAAACACAGAATAAAGGAAGTTTTGACCAGAGTTCTAACAAGGGAAATACTTCAGTCAGGAAAAGAATGAACACAATCAACGGGTCTCAGGGAATAAACACATGGAATCAAATAATTAGGTAGAAAATGCCACACACATAAAACAAAAAAAACAAAACAAAACAAAAAAAAGGCAGCAATTAACACGAATCAGTATCTTTGAACATCAGAGTCTCAATTGTTCAATAAAATGACTAAGACTAGGGCTAGAGAGGTGGCCCAGCAATTAAGAACACTCCCAGCCCTTCAACACCCACAGATGGTCACAACAGTCAGTCTGGAGCTCCAACTCCAGCTCCCCTGTAGGCAGCTCATGCACACAGTGTAGACATACATGCAGGCAGAACAACCATTCACCTTATTTTCAACAGAAAGAAAAAAGAAACTGAGTAGCACATTGTTAAAAAAAACAAACAAAAATAAACAAGACCCATCTCTACTGCCTCCAAAAAAGGTGTTTCACCATCACAGACACCACTTTAAGGTCAAAGGCTAGAAAAAGGTATTCCGAACAAACGCATCTAGGAAACAAGTATATTCAAGTTCTGACAAAATAGACTTCAAGCCAAAGTGACTCAAGATAAGGTCACTTCACACAATACACCAAGAGGAGTATTACAAACCTAAACATATACACATTGGTACACCAAGACTACTAGCTATAAAACCACAAAGTGATAATGGGTGGCTTCAATACAACACTTTCAGCAATAGACAGAAACATCTAGACAAAAACTGAACATTAATATTAAAGTTTAATGACTCCACACACCAAATGGGTTCAATATACACAGGCTTCTCAACAGAGTCCATGAAACTTCCTCCAAAACTGACCACCAATTAATTAGGTTACAAAGCAAGCCTCAACAGGTAAGAAAATTGAAATAACATTCTGAATTCTAAAGCTAGTATCAATAGCAAGGATAATCATTTTTAAAAAGCCTCATAGAGACTCAACACACTAACAAATGCTAATGCAATCACTGAAGCAATTAGGAACTAAAATTTTGAAAATTCCTAGAATTGAAGGAAAATTAAAACAGAACATATCAAATCTATGGGAACATGAAAGACAATCCTGCCAGGTGAGGTAGGGCATGCCTTTTAATCTCAGCACTTGGGAGGCACAAGCAGGCAAAGCGCTGTGAGTTCAAGGGTCCAATGTGTGGTGCAGAGCAACCAAGGCTACACAGAGAGAGATCATTGTCTCGAAAAACCAGAAAAAGACAATCCTGAGGAAAGTTTGTAGGATTAAATAAAGCAAAAATATGTGATCATATCAGTAATCTAGAGATAAATCAAAAGACCTAGGTAAACAAGGAACAAGCCAAACCCCAAAACAGTTGATAGGATGAGATAAACAAAACCAGGCAACAAATAACACTACGAAGAATCAACAAAGGGAAGAGTTGTTCCTTTGAAAAGATAAGCAAGATTGACAAAGGGTAGCTGTGGGGTAGAGCATGCCTTTAATCCCAGCAATGGGATAGAAAGAACACACTTTTGCCATTACAAAAACTGCTTTCTGGTTGATTGGATTTGAGTTTCTCCTTTACAAGGAGAAAATTTCATGCCTGGTACAAAATCTCAGTCAAAAGTTCATGGTGGTGGCGCACACCTTTAATCCCAGCACTCAGGAGGCAGAGACAGGCGAATTGCTGGGAGGCCAGCCTGGTCTACAAAGCAAGTCGAGGACAGCCAAGGCCACACAGAGAGAAACCCTGTCTCGGAAAAACAAAAACAACAACAACAACAACACATAGGAATTTGGCCTGCTAGCTCTAAGATTTGCTGAGCTCTGGAATTTAGACCCAATCAAAAGTGGGAAAGCTGTATAGTGTGCTTTCTTTTCCATGCCAACTACTTCTGTGTTCTACAGAGAAAGATGATCTCACACAACCTGTAACAAAAAAGCCAGACAGAGACAAAGCTCTATACAGCCATTCTCAGCAGACTGAGTTCTCCTCACAGTTCTTGGCCTTACCAAGATTCACGCTTTGATTTTGAGAATAGTTTCAGAAAAGGTAAACTGTAGCACAATTAAGATATTGTAAGAAAAGCTTAGACAAGCCAGGCACAGTGATCCACGCCTGTAATCCCAGCACACAGGGAGGCAGAGGCAAGTGGATCTCTGTGAGTTTGAGACCAGCCTGGTCAACAAAGCAAATGCAGGCCAACCAAACCTACAGAGAAACCCTGTCTGGAAAAAACCAAAACCAAAACCAAAAACCAAACAAAAAGCGTACACTAGGGTTAAGAGAAAAAGGCACCCCAAGGTAATATAGACTTGTAATTTTCTGCAACAACTAGACCTCTTATAAAGGAGCTTAGATAACTATAAACTTTTGAGTGCTATCTTCAGTTTTTAAACAGTACAGGGAGTCAGGCATGGTGGTGCACGCCTTTAATCCCAGCACTTAGGAGGCAGAGGCAGGCTGATCGCTGTGAGTTCAAGGCCAGCCTGATCTACAAAGTGAGTCTACGACAGCCAAGGCTACACAGAGGAGAAATCCTGTCTCGAAAAACGGAAAATAAAATTCAATTAAATTAAAAAGTGCAGGGGAAAAACTCACTGAAAGGGCTTCGCCTTCCAAAGTGCACGTCATTTTAGAAGAAAGTTCTTCACAGCATAAATTCTCTTCTGCTGTTGCCACCAAAGCAGCGCAGCGAGCAAAAGCTCTATACAATTCCGACCAAGTTTTAAGTAAAGTTTTCATGGTAGCCTAATAACAAAAAAGAAATTTTATAAATTGACACCAACGTACCAAATATATAGCACGAATAATACATCTTCAAGACTGAAAAAAAAAAAATTCTACATGAACAGTACTAGAAATTACCATAGGTCAAAAGTCAAATGACAAAAAGGGAAGTCTCATTCCACTGTCCACTCGCCTTCACACAAACATTCATCCACCCCACAAACATGAAAAACCAGGATTGGTGCTAGTCATATACATAGGCAGTATTTCCAGAAAGGCACAAAATCCTCAAACATTATACGTTCTTACCACAGGAAATGTCTGAGCTGAAAAAATATGGTTTACTGGTAAAGTCAATGCACCATAGATGGCACTGAAGTTATGTTCTAAGGCATCACCTTGATTCACTTCATTGGTCTGAAACAAACAAACAAAAAAATATGAAGTTAGACAATTACCATCTAATTCTGGTCCTACATGGTAATATGTCTCCCATGTCAAAGCTGTGTTCTACTAGAACGTATTCCAGAGATGCTGCACTTACAGCCTTAGGTACCAGAGTATGCCTTAGTGAAAAGGAAAGAAACACCCGTGCAGAGTGAGTATGAAGTCAGCCTCAAGTGAGATGATGTCAAACCCAACAAATGGCATTCTAACTACCATGGGAAGACAGCTGACATGATGTGGAGACAATTCAATGTCAGGGACTGCTGGCTACCATATTATCTGAGGAAGGCAACAGGTTCTCTCAGGGTTCCAAAACAGAAAAGCAGACTTCTGGTCTTCAGAACTGACAGCTTATGTTCCTACTTATTGTTGGAGCTAGAAGTACAGCCTAATTATCTGTAAACGTACTTTATTTTCTTGGGCTTGACTCTAGTACCTATACATAAAAGATCAAAAATTAATTCAAATGAAAAACACCTTCAGTCCCAGGACTTGGGAGGCAGAGGCAGGCTAATCCCCAAGTTCAAGGCCAATGTGGTCTACAGAGTGTTTCAGGATAGCTAGGGCTACAAGAGAAACCCTGTCTCAAAAAACAAAGAAAAAATAAACATTAATTCTCTTGTTTTCACCACCAGTTTGTGTGAATTTTGTTGTTCTCAGAAACTTTAGGGAACAAATTGAGAGAGAGCGATGAGCTCCCATGAGCCTGAGGCCAGCCTGGGCTATGGAATCCCAGGGAATGCAGCTACAGAAGGGCGGCATCTCAAAACCACACACAACCACAAACCTTTTCTAATACATTAGTCAGGCTAGTAGATTCATAAATTGCCTCTACTACAGTTTAAGGTGAAGAGATTCTTTTTTGTTTTGTTTGTTGAGACAGGATTTCTCTATGCAGTCTTTGCTGTTCTGGAACTTGTTCTGTAGATCAGGCTGGCCTCAAACTCAGAGTTCTGCCTTTCTATGCCTCTCAAGTGCTGAGAGTAAAGGTGTGAGCCACCACAGCCAAGCTAACGTGATGATTCTTAGAAATGCATCTATTTGCCTTCTAGGAGAACTTCTGGAGTCTTCATTTTGAGTTACTTAAAATTAACCTAAAGAAAGAAATTTGAACTTACACTTCACAAGCAAACAAAAATACCAAAACAAAGCAAAACAGAAAAGCCAACTTGTGTTCTTTATCGTATTAATACTCAAAACTATGAACACTTAAATCTAAGAAACACTCAATTAAAACAAAAAAGATTTATTATTTATTTAATATTCAGCCTGCATGCCAGAAGAGGTTGTGAGTCGCCATCTGGTTGCTAGGAATTGAGCTCAGGACATTTGGAAGAACAGCTCTGAACAATCTCTCCAGCCCAAGAAATACTCAACTCTTAACAGGTCCCACACTTACAGAAGGCTGAATGAGGCATCATGGCTTGACTATGGAGGGTCAGGTGTGGTAAGCACACAACCTGAAGTCTAGCTTTGGGAAACTAAGACATGAATTCACCTTGGTTATAGAATAAGACTTTGTTTCAAAGGGAAAACAAAACAAAGACCATTTTATATTGATGTGTATCAGATAGAAAACAATATAAGTATTCAAAGATCCAAACAATAGAAGGATGGGGCGAGAAAGCACACAAGGTAGGAGGCCAGTGTAGGCTAGACAGTGAGACACTGACACAGACGTTATCACAGGAGGCAGGGATTATCAGCACTATTAGAGGATAAGGAGCTATTTGGCCTATACTATCACAATAGAAAATAAATCAGGTACACCAACCAACCAATCACTAACTGTGTAAGAAAAAACAAAGTATTTCTCTTTTTATTTAAATTCCTTGTGTTCTTTTCCAAGAAAGGGGGGGGGGGGGGGGGCGGTGAAGAGCATGATAAGCTGAACCTCCTAGCACTGAGAGAGCAGAAGACCAGCCTCATCCATATCGCATGCTTTATAAATATTAGTCCAGACTCAGGGAGGGAGACGTGGCAACTGTGTCGTACCTGATGGATCACATCAGTCAGAGGAGTGACTATAATGCTCCACATTCTCCAGAGATGTTCCTTGTTGGCCAACTGCTTTGCGTTTTGATTGATCACACTTAGTACAGAGTCACTAAAAGCTAGTGGTGAAGTCGGACCAGAAAGCACACAGCCCACAAGCGTTTCTAGATTGAGAAACAACCTAAAAAATGTGAACAATGGATCAGAATGATGTATTCATCCTAATGATGTTTTAGCAAACTCTAGAATTAACAGCTAAATACAAGAAACAATGAATTTCTAAGTCCATTTTATTATTTATCCCCTCAGCCCCTAATACCACCATGACCTACTTTTTAAAAATTATCTTTGTTGTTTTAAATTTTTTATACTATGACAAAGAGCACTTGTTCTTTCAGGGAATCTGGGTTCAATTCCCAGACCCCACATTGTCACCACACAAGACTGAGATCCAAGGGATTTGACACCTTCTTCTGCCCTCTAAGCATACACATGGTGAGGACATACATGAAGACAAAACACACAGATAAAAAAATTTTTTTTTTTTTTTTTAATTATGGCACAAAATCTGGGGGCAGCAACTGTAATGCCAGCCCTGGGAATCTCACACAGAAAGTTCTAGAGTGACATTGGCCTGAGCTAAAAAGCCACATCAAAAAACCACAAATGACCAATTGAGCATGGTGTTTCTATCTATAATCTAGCACTCAGTATACTACAAGAAAAATCAGCAATGAAACTGGGATTGGTGATACAAGCTTTAATCCCAGCAGAGAGAGGTAGACACCTGTGTGTCTACATAACCAGAGTAGACAGAACTACAGACCATGGTCTAAATAAAAACACCAAACAGAAAGGGTATGATCATAGACACCTGTTATCTTAGAAATTAGGAAGTGGAGAGAGAGGAGAGTCACTTCAAATCAGCCTCCTTACACAGCAATCCCAGGCAACCCTGAGCCTCATGAGACCATGACTGAATTTAAAATAAAAAACAAGGTACAGACTTACTTTTCATCTCCTACACCATATTCTAAAAGATTGTTGTTGAAAATTAACTGGATTAAGAACAATGCTGGAGTTCCCTGAAAAAGAAAGAGAACAAAGTCACAATTCCCAGTAAAAAGAACTGCAAGTTTCCCCCTACAGTCACTTGACTCATTTTAGCATGACAGTTTGAACTTTTAGCATTATTAGGGTACGATGACAACAGGAAGGTTACATTTAAAACCACACACAATGCCAGGCATAGTGACACACACTTATAATCTGCCCTAACACGTAGTATACTGAGGTGGCAAGATGGTCGAGATCAAGTCTGTGTGAGAGACTGAGACCCCATCTTCCAAACAAACAAACAAAGCAAACCAGGCATGGTGACAGCGTATAGGAGGCAGAGACAGATACATTGAGTTTGAAATGTAGAAGCAAGCCTGGTCTATAGAGCAAGTTCCAGGCCAACTACATAGACAGGTCTTTTTTTTAAAGCTAAAGAGAGGGTTCAGTGGCTCAGCATGTGTTCTGTTCTGACAAAGGGCCAGGCTTCAGTTCCCAATGCCTGTGTCAGGTCCATCACAGCCTCCTTCAACTCTAGCACCAGGAGAGTGCATGCGTGTACACACACACACACACTCCCAGACTCAAATAGAAACAATTTAAAATAAAATGACTAAATAAAAATATTTCAAATAAAAATCAAATCCACCTCTATGCTCATCATAGTCCTTCCATGAGAAACCAAAGAAGGTAAGGTGTCAAGTATTTTTAAAAAACAACAAACAAACCACTAACACACTAACCTAGAAACAACAAAGTATATGTCACATTATTAAGCTAATATTACTGAGTTTTCAAATAGTCTAGCAGTAGCCAGTAATATTATTCCACACAAACAGGAAACGTTCTTTCTGACATCCATTATTTAATCCATGAAAAGAATGTGCATCTACTCACTAGCACAGCACCACGTTTAATTTTCCACAGTGATCTATTATTTTCGTTTTTAACTTCATCAACAAAATCCAAGCATTTATTATTTTTTAAGAAATCTAGCAGGGGAAGCAGGCTCTCTGATGAGACCTGATAGGCTGTGGTCATACAGCGAGGCAGGAGGCCCCTTCTGTCAGAGGTCCAGGGGAGGAGAATAGGGCAAAAGAGGGAGGGAGGGAGGGAAGGTGGGAATGGGAAGATACAAGTAAGGGGATAACAATTGGGATGTAATCTGAATAAATTGATATAATAAATTTTTTTAAATAAGAAAAAAAGAAATCTAGGGGGCTGGAGAGATGGCTCAGCAGTTAAGAACACTGACTGCTCTTCAGAAGTCCTGAGCTCAATTCCTGGCAACCATATGGTGGTTCATAACCATCTATAATGGAATCCAATTTCCTCTTCTGGTGTGCATAAAAACAGAGCACTCATACACATAAAATAAATTTAAAAAAAAAAAAACTAAAGAATTTTTGTTTTGCCAATCTTTATCATATAACTACACTGCATTTTAAGATACTTGCATTAAGAATATCCATATTAGCAACCTGATATGCTGGTGAACCTAATACTTTCTGAGGAAGTCCTTTAACTGTAATTTCCATGAGGACCTAGGAAAGAAACATTTTACAGTAGTTAGCCATAAAAACCTGAAAAGCTGTTACTCAGTAAAAATCTTACATTGTCATCTATATTTCTGATAATTTATTACAAGTAACCATCACCTGTAATTCATTACAGTATATTCAGTAATATGTATACATTCATTTTAAAAATTAAAAAATATAAAGACCTTTTGCCTTGTTTCAATTACTATGAAAAGAAACAGCTGGGCGTGGTAGCTCACGCCTTTAATCCCAGCACTAGGGAGGCTGAGGCAGGCGGATTGCTGTGAGTTCGAGGCCAGCCTAGTCTACAAAGCAAGGTCAGGACAGCCAAGGCTACACAGAGAAACCCTGTCTCGAAAAACAAAAACAACAACAAAAAAAACTATATGAATATCTACAATTTAACTGTTCTTCTAAAACTGAACCTTCACACTATTTAAATTTTATATTCTTACGAGAAACTCTGCAATGACATACTATAATAGGCTGGAAGCTTGCTAACTACAAATTGACTCTCAGATTATAAATCCAAAGATGCTGAAGCCTCCCAAACTATTCTCCAAATGTTTTCCTGTGCTCGTATTAAAATGAACTAAACAGTGCTGAGTGTCCTAATAGTTCTTAGTAAAAAACATTTTTGTTTTGGAAATACACTGAAGCTGAGCCTTCCCAGAATGCGTAGGAAGCATAAACTAATTTAACTCATTAAACAACTAAGAACATCCCCGCCCCTTCCCCCTCTCTGAGACAGGGTTTCTGTGTAGCCCTGGCTGTCCTGGACGGACTCTGTAGGCCAGGCTGGCCTCAAACTCAAGAGTCTTCTTGCCTCTGCCTCCCTGGTGCTAGGATTACAGACTGACTACACTCTCTTTACAAACTGAACTTCAGAACTGATGGACCAGGAAGGCACTTTCCCTCAGCTGGACAAAGGGAACCAATCTACTCTCTTCTGCTGCCCTTGATACCATCTAGTAACGCTAAGTTTAAAGTATACCTAATTAGCAAAGGCAATGTCACTGTGCTACTGCTACCTAGAACTTTGGACATTAAAATATGTTCAAGCTGCATGTCCTTTATTCCACTCTTGGTATGAAGCTGGTGATCCCTTGAACCACTCTGCAGATGTCTAAAGCTGCCACGATTTATTATTCAGAGTGTTGCAGAGTCCTACTGTGAACCCCAAGATTGTGAACTGTAAAATCCTGCTTCTTGTTTGGTGTGGTTTAGCCCTAACACACACCTTTAACACAAGATTTCTGTACAAAGGATTTAATAAAGTTAACCCTAGGCCAGGAGGCGAAACAAGAAAGCAGCTGACAAAGATAAGAGTTTATGGGCAAGTACTTGGGCTTTTAGTTTTGTTTTTTCCCTCTGGGACATGAGCTGAGCGAAGGTCAGCTGGGTGCTTCTCTGCCTCTCTTTGAGCTAATAAGTTTTCACCCCAGCATATGGCTGGTAAAATTGACCATTTGAGATTTACTCTTTTGTTGTTTTGTTTTTTGAGACACGGTTTCTGTGAGTTCCTGGGTTTCCTGGAACTCTCTTTGTAGACCAGGATGGCCTCAAACTTACAGTGATCACCTGCCTGTCTTCTGAGTGCTGGGATTAAAGGCGTGCGCCACCACGCCCAGCATGGCTTTCTTTAAAGCCACAACACAGCCATTTCCTAGACAGGTTTCAAATGACATTTGAATGGCACTTACAATACAGATGAATTGCTAGTCAGTATTTGGTATTATGCCAACCTCATCTGAGCAACTACCAATATATACTAAACTTCAATATTAGACTTTAAGGCAATTTATAAATATATTTACCAGGGTTTTTGATACAGGAAATACTTCTGACTTCACTATGCTTTCCAAAGATTTTAGTAGGAGGGTTAAAACTTCAGAACCTGATCTTTCTTTTCTGTTTCCTATGGAAGAGTAAAAGGAAGGATATAATTCCCTGATATTATGATAGAACAAGGTTCTCACACTGACAAAGCATTTGTGCTATGAAGGTCACTGACCATTGTGACTGTGCTTACCTGACTCAGTAACTGACTTCACCAGGCTAATCAGCTCCTTCCAGATACCACTGACTATTGTATCTGCCAAGGAATACAAGCACTTTTAAGATAGGGTTCAGTTCCTAATATCCCAGCTCTAAGTAACTCCAGTTCCAAGGAATCAGATGCCCTCTTATGACCACTTGGAGTACACCACACACACATGTAGACAAAATACTCATACACATAACAACAAAACTCGTTCTCTCATTCCTTCTACTAAAGAAGTTACAATCTGAGCACTAATTTGAGTATTTGTAAAACTGCTGTTTCAATTTTTTTTAGAAGGACTACAACATGCTAACAGGTTGACCACATAACAAAAAAATAAATGTTTTCATTGTTCCTTTATCTGTATGGTTAAGTGTTTATCTGTATGGTTAAGTTTTTCACAAGTGTTTCACCACTTGTGAAAAAACAAAACCCACAATGATTTAGAAAGATAACAGAGCCATGTGTGGTGATATTTAAGAAGCAGAGACAAGAGGACTGCCATTGGTTCTAGGACAGCAGAGCTACATAGACCAAGGTGCTTCCTCCAAAGGATGCAAACTCCCCACACCCATACACTTTTATTAAAAACAACAATAAAATGGCTCATGAGGCACTTGCTGCCAAGTATGGAAACTCCAGTTTGATCCTGAGACCCTACATAGTATAGAGAACCAACTTCCAAAAGCTGTCCTCCGCACATGTGACGTGGCAATGCATAAATACACAACAGATGTATAATAGGAAAAAGTTTCACCTTCCAAGCAGCTAAGGAGCCTGTATTGACTTATTTTGAGGTGACAGGCTCTAGGTTTGAAAATCACTTCAGCCTCAAATCAGAGACCCTTGCCTCAACTTCTGCAGTGCTGGGATGGTGTTTGCCACTATACTCATGTCTTTCATGTCTTTTTTTTTCTCCCCCCCAAAACAAGCTCTCATTCTGCCATGCAAGATGACCTCAATACTCATTCCTTACCTAATCTGTAGTACCTAATCTGTAGTACAAGGTTTACAAAGGTAAGCCACCATGCCTGGCTTTCCATTTCTTATAGCCTTTGTTAGGCCCTGAACAAACTTAAATGCAGATATGAAGCCACAGAGCCTAGGCTTGAGCCAGAGCTCTATTTATTAGTCGCTATATAACTTTATACATTATTTCTTTGCACAACCAACTTCTTTCTTTTCCTAGGTACTTTTGACATGCCTGGGACATGCTACATAGACAAGACAGACATCAAATACAAAGAAGATTGGCCTGCCTTTGCCTTCCCAATGAAGTGGTGTAAAATCTAGCCAATGAGTTAACACCAAATTAATATTTGCTATTTTAATCGTCCTTTAAAATACACTTTTGGCCTGGTAAGATGGCTCAGTGGCTAAAGGTCCCTGCTTTCAATCCTGATAGCCAAAATCGATTCTCAACATGGTGAAGAACTTGAGCCCCAAAAAGTTACCCTCTGACATCCCCGTGTGCTGTGGCACATGTATGACCAAAGATGAGGTAAATACTTAAACACACTTTTGAATTTTAAAAAGTTGCTCCATTTTACCTGAGGCATCTCCTCCAACTGCAAAAAAGCTATCATGAACAGCAGTGATGAGTGTATGTGCATTCTTGGAGAAGAAAGAAGGGCTGCTGATTAGCGGGTGTTCCAGTGGCTCTAAATAGAGAAAACAAAAGAAAATCCCGCCGAAAGATTTAGGGAACAAATTTCACAATAAAAAACTGAACTCATTTCAAATACAAGAAAATCACTGTTAGTAAGCTGTTGTGAAACTGAAGCCTCTACTCCATCCAACCATTTTGGATTGTTTCTAACACACAAAATTATTTCAAAAACAAATACCTAAGCTCAATACAAGCTTGTGTTTCTTGGCAAAACTCAAGACTTCTGGACCCAACAAAAAATGCAGCATCATTTCCAGTCCCAGAAGCTGAATAGAAGGGATTGCAGCCATTCCACCGGTGTTTGAACTCATGTTCATGCGAGCAGTTGCAGGACCTCCGTAAGGAGGAGCGCCTTTAAAAGAGAAAGACCAAGTTACTCAAGTTAATCTCCCTATCAATACACTACACCTTTAAAACATGATGCAAATTTCTCAGGCATTAAGACAAACCTTGAAAATATCCAATCCTTTCTGTAACCTGAATAGACACTCTGAAGTGTTGCAAAGGACTGAGTTGCATGTTCTAAGTATCTTTTAATGTTTGTGTACATTATGTGAAGGTGTGTCTCTGTATATTCAATTGTTGATTGCTAAAAAGGCCTGCATAAGTACTAGCCAAATCTTGGTATTGTTATTTCTTTTTTGGATTTTCGAGACAGGGTTTCTCTGTGTAGCCTTGGCTGTCCTGGACTCACTTTGTAGACCAGGCTGGCCTCGAACTCACAGCCATCCACCTGCCTCTACCTCCCCCAAGTGCTGAGATTAAAGGCGTGCGCCACCATGCCAGGCTTGTATTGTTATTTCTATGGCCCATCACCAGTCTTGTAAATATTTATTCTTCCTCACTTGCCTATTGGCTGTAATCAACAAGTGTAAGGTAGAAGTTTCAGGAAGAGAAGTAAGCTGAGGAGACTTGGGGGATTCAGGGAACAGACAGGAGGGAGTAGGGTGGACCACAGTGGAGTACAGAAAGTACAGAGCTAGCCAGGTGCTAGGGTCTACCCAGAGAGCTGGCGTAAGATTAGAACAGCTGGGAGACTGTGCAAGTAAAGGCCTAAGCTTTAAAATAATTAAAAAGCCTCCATGTCATTATTTTTACCACTGGCAGGTCCAAGAAAGTCTGCTATATTTTAAGACCCAGTTTTTCCATACAAGCACAATAGCATTTAAAGGAGTAGGGCCTGGTTTTACCCATTTGTAATCACAGCATTTTGAGGCAGGAGGACTCATGTCAGTTTAAGGCCAACATGGTCAACATAGTGGTTCCCAGGCTAACCAGAACTACATAGTGAGACCAAGTCTCAAAAGACCCAAAGAGCTCAAGTCAGTCCAGGCTGCATAGTGAAACACTACCTCAAAAAAATTTTTTTTCGTTGTTTTATTTTTTTTAATCTCTCTGTGCTACATACAAAATGAGACCTGGGACAAAATAAATTAAAACACTAAACAAAACAAAATTTGTTTCCCAACCACCCAAAATAATCCAGTTAAAAGTAATCAGTAACAAGCCGGACGTGGTGGCCATGCCTGTAATCCCAGCACTTGGGAGGCAGAGGCAGGTGAGTTCGAGGCCAGCCTAGTCTACAAAGCAAGTTCATTCAGGACAGCCAAGGCTACACAGAGAAGCCCTGTCTCAAAAGAAGGAGAAAAAAAAAATCTAAGCCCCAGAAGAGAGTGTGACTACTCCTTCAAAGACTCTTCAAGAGAAGGAAGGAAATCCTTCTCACCTTATGTCCAGGAGTGAGCGAACAGAGACTAAGAAAGGCAATCTCTCTCACCTTTATGTCCAGGACTGAGTGGACTTAAGCCAGGAGAAGTAGAGCCTCGAGGTGTACTGCCTTGAGGTGAAATAATACTATCAGCACTGATTGTACTCTGAATCAGGGGCACACAAACCTACAGATGAAAAGGCAAAACAGCAATGATTTCATTATCAAGTTTGTAAAAGCTTTATAAAATATGTATTCTCTAAGAAGCAACCTAAAGCAGGGCATGGTGGCGCACGCCTTCAACCCCAGCACTCAGGAGGCAGAGGAGGGCAGATAACTTAAACTTAAAAGCTCACTTCTAAAATTGTCCACTACCTGTCCCATCTATTCGCTATGTTCTTCCAATTAATATGTTGGACAACTAGATTAGACTCTTAGGACCTTACTATGACTGAATCTGAAGATTTCCCTATGGCTTATTTAATACCAATTTTGAATTATGTCATATCAAACTTGGGAGGCTTCTATGTGAAATGCAGGAACTAAAGCCAGGGATAAAGCTCAATGTAGATTCCCCAGTATACACAGGGTCCCCTAGTTAAACCTAGGATTTCTAAACAACAGCATGGCACTGGGGTGTGGTTCAGGTGGCATGTGTGAAATCCTGGTTTTGATCTCTAATACTGTAACGCTGTACTCACCTATAATCTCAGTGCTTAGAAGACAAGAGGCAGGCGATCAGAAGGCTAGTCTTGGCTACAGAGCAAGTTCTAGCCATGGACACTGTCTCAAAAAAACAACCAAAACGTAAACAGCATAATGGCTCATGGCTCATCCACATAATACCAATTAACTCAAGAAAACAGAGAAAGAGCCTCAATTTCCAGGTCAACCTGTTTTAAAGTGTGGGGACTCACCTTTTAAATTGAAGAGAAACAGCCTAGTACAAATACTCTATCCAAAACATCAGTTCTTGTTGTTTATTTACAAATGTAAGAAAAGCACTTCAGATATACAAGTAAAATCTATCTTTTAATGTGTTTTTTTTAAAAAAAGATTTATTATTAAGTATACAGAGCCGGGCATGGTGGCGCACGCCTTTAGTCCCAGCACTCGGGAGGCAGAGGCAGGCGGACTGCTGTGAGTTCAAGGCCAGCCTGGTTTACAAAGTGAGTCCAGGATGGTCAACGCTACACAGAGAAACCCTGTCTTGAAAAACAAACAAAACAAAAAAAAAGTATACAGTACTCTGCCTGTATGTACACCTGTAGGCCAGAAGAGGGCATCAGATCACATTATAAATGGTTGTGAGCCACCATGTCGTTGCTGGGAATTGAACTCAGGACCTTTGGAAGAGAGCAGTCAATGCTCTTAACCTCTGAGTCATCTCTCCAGCCCCTTCTAATGTTTTTTAAATTAGAAGCCAACAATGAAATTGCCAAACAAAAGCCAGGCGTGGTGGTGCACGCCTTTAATCCCAGCACTTGGGAGGCAGAGGCAGGCAGATCACTGTGAGTTCGAGGCCAGCCTGGTCTACAAAGTGAGTCCAGGATGGCCAAGGCTACACAGAGAAACCCTGTCTCAAAAAACAAAAAAAACAAAAAAAAAGAAATTGCCAAACAAAAAAGGCTTAGATCAGACTAAACATGTGTATACTGTAACTATTTTAAATGACTGATTTTAACTATGTGATCTTGAAAAGGAGAAACAAAAACAAAAGGATTTTATTTCTAACCTTGTGGTATGGTACTTGCTATTTCACTAATGTTAACAGACTCACTAAAAAGTTTATTTTATAAATCAAGAGTATCTGGAAAGAGATAGCTCAGCCCTTAAGAGCACTGGCTTGGCTGTCCTTCCATAGGATCTGGGTTTCGTTTCCAGTACCCACATACCACCTCGCAATAATCTGTAATTCCAGTCCCAGGGATCCACATTTCTGGCCAGGTCTGGCACTAGGCATAGAAGTAGTGCAGAGACATACATGGAGACAAAACACCCATATACATAAAAAAAATAAGATATTCTTAAATAAAAAATAAATGCTCTATACTAGTAGGTATGTTGGCATTTGCTTATTAGAGGCTTATAGATAAATTACTCTGCAACACACTCAGAGTTTAAAGACTTTTAAAAACCTTTAAAATACTGATACAGGGCTGGAGAGATGGCTCAGAGGTTAAACACATTGACTGCTCTTCCAGGTCCTGAGTTCAATCCCCAGCAAGCATATGATGGCTCACAACCATCTATAATGTGATCTGATGCCCTCTTCTGGCCCACAGGAGTACATGCAGGGAGAGCACTGTATACATAAATCTTAAAAAAAAAAAAAAGTGAGACAAAGAAACAGAACTAAAAAACCTGAGATTAGATTGGTAAAAGTTTAAGGACACATGCCAGGAATGGTGGGGAACACCTCTAACTGCAGTGCTCAGGAAGCAGAGGCAAGTATACCTGAGTTTGAGGCCAGGCAGATTGCTATCCAAATCTACAAAGGGAGTTCCAGCTCAGCTAGGGTGACATAGTAAGACACAATCACACAAACAAAAACAAACACAGCAGGGCATGGAGAGCCATCACTCGGGAGGCAGAGACTCTGAGTTAGAGGCCAAAAAACAAAAATGAGAATAAAGAAAAATATACAACAACAATAAAAAAAAGCCACATGAATGTTTAGGTTAAAGGTTAATAATTATGATGTTACCTGTTCAAAATTGGCAGGGAGCTGAGGTCCAAGTCTCATCAGTAAATACCACCAGACTTCTAGTTTTGTTAATGCTAACGTTTCTGTTCTCACATGGATGGAACTCAAAGGCTGCATTAACAACTTAAGTCTTTTTGCACTACAAAGTATATCTAAAAAAAAAATGAAGACAGTATTACTGTAGCAAAAGAAGTCAGAATAAATATTAACTTTGACAAACTGCAGTACAGCTGGAAGAAAAACACAGAATCGTAGATACAATGTAACAGGGTTAACTATTCCCACCAGGAATGTGGACACATGGCAATATCTACAATATTTTAGGTTGTTAGAACTGAAGGTATGCTACTGGCATTTAGTGGATTAAAGCCAAGGATGTTGCAATTTCCTAAAAGAAACAGAGGTAAAGAACCATAGTGGCAGGGCTGGAGAGATGGCTCGGACATCCAAAGGAACTGAGTTCAATTCCCACCACCTGGTACCTGGCAACCAGCTATAATGAAATGTAGTGCCCTCTTGTGGTATGTAGGTATACATGTAGGCAGAATACTGTATACATAATAAATCTTAAAAAACAAAACAAAACAAGACACAGTGGGTCAGGCCTACAGCCACAGCCCCAGACAACAGTACTAGTTTCAGAAGGTAGAAGCCAAGGTGGGCTACATAAGATTCTGCCTGAAAACAAACAGAAGAAATGGAAGCATGTTTTTACATTATAATGTGGTTATAAATAGGCTGTAGCAGTGCAAACCTTTATTTTATTTTATTTTTTTGGTTTTTCCAGACAGGGTTTCTCTGTGTAGCCTTGGCTGTTCTGGACTTGTAGATCAGGCTGGCCTCTAATTCACAGAGATCCATCTGCCTCTGCCTCCTGAGTGCTGGGAGTAGTGCACACCTTTGATTCCGGGAGAGACAGGCAGATCTCTGTGAGCTCAAGGCTACCCTGGTATACAGAGTTCAAGGACAACAAGGAAACACAAGAAACAGTGCCCCAAAAAACCAAAATAAATAAATAAAAGCCATGGACCATTACCACTCGTGGCATCACATTTTCAGAAAGGTACACATTTAGTCAGCTCTACCTTACTTAACCATTGTTAGAAATCAACATACAAACAAAACCAAATTGTGTTTGGCTTTTTGTTTGCTAATTCTTAAAATTTTACTTTATTCATTTTTTTATGTGGGTGTGTTTGGGGAAGTGTGTGTCACATGTGTGCAAGTGCCCATGAAGGCCAGAAGAGGGTGTCAGACCCCCCTAGAGCTGGAGTTATACAGGCAAGCCTCTCAATGTGGGTGTGTCCTCTGGAATAGCAGCAAGCCCTCAGCATTTGTTTAGCTTTGGCTGTCTGGGAACTCTTTGTAGACTAGACTGGCCTCAGAGATCCTCCTGATGGGATAAAAGGTGTATGACATCATGCCCTGGCTTTGTTTTTTCTTTTTTTTAAACAGGAAGTATTCTTAAACACTAATTCCTGAAAGTCATTTGTTTTGTTTTGTTTTTTGAGACAGGGCTTTTCTTTATAAACCAGGCTAAACTTAAACTCACAGAGACCCACCAGCCTCTGCTTCCCAAGCGCTGTGATTGAAAGGTATGCACCACCATGCCCAGCCTGGTCTACAAAGCAAGTCCAGGACAGCCATGCCTATACAGAGAAACCCTGTCTTGGAAAAGAAAAAAAAAAAAATATATATATATATAAAAAACTAAATGCATTCATGACTAGGTGCAGAAAACGGACAGTCTTTGTGCACATATCAAAGTTTTTATAACTACTTTATCATTTAACTCAATTACTACTTTTCCCCACTCCCACCTTCACCTCAATTACCACTTCTAAAAGAGGTCTAGATATTATGCAACAAAGATTACAAACATATACTACCAATCAAATCTACGATTAAACTATCTCCTCGCTGGGGGGAGAGGGAGGTTTGTTGTTTGGAGACCGATTTTCACTATGCAGCATTCGCTGGCCTGCGCTCACTATGTGGCTCAGGCTGTCCTCAAGCTTACGGAGCTCCACCTGATTCCATCTCCTGAGAAATGAGATTAGAGGGGGTGTGCCATCACACCTAACAGGAAACATTTATATTGATGTTTTGGGCTATTTTTTCCTATCTATATGTATATATTTATACGTATGTATGTATGTATGTATATGCATGTATATATGTGTCAAATACTCCAACTGAGCTTATAAAGACAAATCAGTTGTCTATTTTCAGTTGTCTTTACCTGTATAAAGTAAAGAAATTCAGTTTGGAGCACATTTCTAGAGCTATGGGGAGAAAATTAAGTTATTAATATCCTCATTCTATGTCTCTTGTCATCTGTCACCAGCATTGCTCCTGATGAATCAGATTCTCTACAGTAGAGATGAAGCCAAGGCTCCTGTGCTGCTGGCAAAGAGACACCCCCCCACTTAACTTGAGCTGGGAAGCCACAGAGAGGTGCTCATTTTGTTCAACCTCTGAAATAACTTAGAACAAGTCACAAAGTTCAATGTCTCTCAAATCTATTAACATAGTTGTTCTTATTCCCTTAAGGTCAAGTTAATAAGAACAACATTCCAATATCAAGCCCAAAGAATCTGAACAGTAATGATTCGTTTGGGCTACCTGGTTAGTCCAACACCAGCCTCACTTATGTTTTCAGAAGCAGTCTCAAAATAATACAGCAAGCAAGATGTCTCAGGCTTGCTGTACAAGTCTGATGATGCCGAGTCTGATTCCCAGAACCAATGTAATGATGGCAAAAGAAATGGACTCAAGGTTGTCCTCTATCCTTCTTCCCACGGCCCATATGCCCTTGAATTTGTGTGTGTCACACACACACACACACACACACACACACACACACACACAAAATATTAAATGCACAAAGAAAATAAACTAAAAGCCTTTTAAAATTAAAAGGAATTTAAGACTATTTACATACCTGGGTTTAAAGCAAAATTATCTATTAAGCTTTTCCAAGCAATGAAGGCTATCTTTTTAATCATAGGTGTTCCGCTACGGAAGCCTAGTTCTTCTAGCTGTAACAAAGAATTGATGAAACTCCCACTTCGGTGCAAGGTCTAAGAAAACAAATGAGAACATTATTTATTTACTTAATATATATTCTTGGGAATTCATAATCTAATCAGTAAACAAAAGCCACATTACTTACATAAAAATCTATAGGATGAGTAGTGGGGATATATTAAGCAAGTTAAAAATGCTGAGGGTCTGATCTGGGTAACAAACAGCTCATTCAATAAAGTGCTTGCTGTGCATTGAGGAGAACCCCCAGTTCAATCAACCCCCCCCCTTTGATTGAAGGGGCAGAGATAGGCGAAAACAAAACACTAGGCAAAGGGCCAACAGTGAGATGGATCAGCTATAAAAAAAAGCTTTTTGCTCAGCTATGCAAAAACCCTGAAAACAAGTCAGGAAGTAGTGGTACCCACCTTTAATCACCACAGAGGCAGGTGGATGTCTAGGAGTTGAAGGCTAGCTTGGTCTACAGAGGGAGTTCCAGGACAAACAGAAAGGACTACAGAGGAACCTTGTAACCCTCCCCCAAAAAAGCCTGAGCTCCACAAGTTGCCTGGACCTCTGTGCATGCATCCTACATACCTGAGTGCAACTGCATACACACAATAATAAAGTTTAAAAGTAAACACACAAAGGGCTGGAGAGATGGCTCAGAGATTAAAAGCATTGCCTGCTCTTCCTAAGGTCCTGAGTTCAATTCCCAGCAACCACATGGTGTCTTATAACAATCTCTAAGATCTGGTGTACAGACAGGCAGAACACTATGCATAATAAATTTCTTAGAAAGTATAATAAAAATAAATAGGCAAGCCAGGTATGGTTACACACACCTTTAATCCCAGGAAGAGGCAGGCTGATCTCTGTGAGTTTGAGGCCAGCCTGGTCTACAGAGTGTTTCCAGGATAGTCAGGGACACACAGAGAAACCTTGTCTTGAAAAGCCAAAATAATTAAAAAATAAGCATACATACATATATATTTAAGGCTGGGCACGGTGACAAGCTCTTGTAATCCCAGTGCAAAAAAACACTGTAACAGGGGCTAGAGTGATGTCTCAGAGGTTAAGAGACTGTCTGTTCTTGCAATGGTCCAGAGTTTTATTCCCAGCAAGTACATGGTGGCTCACAACCATCTACAATGATATCTGGTGCCCTCTTCTGGCATGTAGGCACGTATTTGGGAACAATACTATATAAATAAGAAATAAATCTAAAATTAAAAAAAAAAAAGCAGTAGCAGCTGCATGCTCAATGAGTACACATAAATGTGAGACTCCTGCCTGCAAGGAGATAGAAGCTGGGCAGAGACAGTGGCAAATGCCTTTAATCCCAGCACAGAGGCAGGGGGAATCTGGCAACCACACACACAAGATGGGTGCAGTGGTTCACATCTATAATTCCAGAACTTAGCAGGCTGATGGAGGATTGCTGCAAATTGTTGAGTGGTGAACTCAACAGCTTGAGTGTGAGGCACTCTAAAAATTAAAAATCCTGACATGTTCAAATTATGAAAAAAAAAAAAAAAAACAACTAATTCACTATCTGTAACACTTACCTTACCAAGAAGTTTGACAAACAAAGGCCATAATTTTAACACGTAAGTCTCATTTTTATTCATAAATAACTTTTGGAGTTCTGAGATTAATTTCTGTAAAAAATAAATAAATAAATAACAAATACTTTAAAAGAAAAACATCCACAATCCAAGACTAAAAACTTTTCATCTATTAATTTTTTTAAGCCAAATAACCTTTTCCATAATGTAGGTATACAGCCTCAAAATAAAAGAAAAAAAAAATGCAAAAGCTGCAGCTTATAGCAATCTGAATAAATTTAAAGTAAAAAGAAAGCACTTATTCTACCAATATGCTTAATGCTCATCTAACCATCCTGCTGTCCAGCAGTCTAGCTCAGTTTCCTTGCCAGCATACTTCTTTCTAAAAACTTTAGACACATTATTAACCAGAATTCAAATGATAATGTAGCAATCTCTCATACTAATAACATAAAATAGCACTATTAACAGCTTCACAATAACATGTCTAAAAGTTTCAAGAGCCTGTGAAATGGCTCACTAGGTAAAAGCCCCTTGCCCCCCAACCCCTGCTTTTTTTGTTTGTTTGTTTTGTTTTTTGTTTCTCTGTGTGTAGCCTTGACTACCCTGAACTCACCTTGTAGACCAGGCTGGCCTCAAACTCAGAGATCCACCTACCTCTGCCTCCCAAGTGCTGGGATTAAAGGCCTGTGCTGCCAACACAGCTGCCGCTGCAACCGCAGCTGCCAACACCACCACCTGGCAACCCCTTGCCCCTTAAGCCTAACAAAAGATACCCAGAATATACATAAGTACTGACTTGCTATTTGCCCTCTTACTGGGCATAGTGATATATACCTTTAATCCACCAGTGAGCTACACATTAAGACTGTCTCCAGCTCGGCACCTTTAATCCCAGCACTTGAGAGGATTGCCAAGCAAGTCCAGGACAACCAAGGCCACACAGAGAAACCCTGTCTCGGAAAAAAAAAAAAAAAAAAAAGACTGTCTCCCATATGTGCCAAAGTGCGCGCGCTTGTGTGCTTTTGTGTTTGTGTGTTTGTGTGTGTGTGTGTGTGTGTGTCCTCGCGGGCACATACATATGTGTGTGTGTATGTATATATATCCTAGCACTTACAACCATACTACAATAATAAATTTTTAAAACTAACATAGGCTGGCCTATGTGGAGAAAGCAGGTTAGTATAAAAACTGACTTATTTGGAGAAAGTAGGGGGGGATCTTTGAGGGCCCATCTTACTGTGGCTCCTTACAATTCTCTGCTCCTAGTAAACTATGATTTCTAATTTCTGAATTTTTTTTAAAGACAGAGACTCACTATGGATAACCTGTTACTTTGCTCTGAAGACAAGCTAGCCTTCAACTCACAGAAATCCACTTATCTATGCCTCTTAAATTATGGGCCGGGTGTGGTGGTGCGTGCCTTTAATCCCAGCACTCAGGGAGGCAACGGCAGGTGGGTCACTGTGAGTTCGAGGCCAGCCTGGTCTACAAAGTGAGTGACAGCCAAGGCTTAACCCTGTCTCAAAAAACAACAAAAATAGTTACAGGATTACAGGTGTGTGCAGTCCTCTGTGAGATAACAAGATAAAGCACACTTTCTACCACGCTGTTCTATCACCATGGTGTTCCTTATGTAAAATGCACGGGACAAAGTGACCCAACCTGGATCCCAAAGTTTTAGGGTTTTTTTTTTTTTGCTTTTTTGAGCAAGAATCTATTTATTCTCTCAAGTATCACAACACAGCAACAAGTAACTAACAACATCCATTGCTCTCCAAATAAATCATCTTACCAATAAAAACTTCATGAGCTGGCAAAGTGCTTGGCACACAAGCATGAGAACCCACAGTTGATTCCCAGAACCCATGTTTTAAACAAAGAAAGAGCCAGGTGTTTCTGTTGCACGCCTTTAATCTCAGCACTTGGGAGGCAGAGGCTAGGCGGATCTCTGAGTTCCACAATAGCCAAGAGAAACCTTCTTTAAAAGCCAAAAATAAAAAAAAAAAAGAAGCAGGTGGTGGCGGCGGCGGCGCGCACACCTTTAATACCAGCACTCAGGAGGCAAAGAGATAGATGGTTTAACAATACCAATGAACTCAGGCTGAATGTTAAGTTCAAGGGAGAACTCACTAAGTGCAGACTTCGGGAAACTGTTCTAAGAGGCAGTAATACTCACAGTGCTCATAAGGTGCTCAGTAATCGTGGCTATCTCCTGCTGTTTCTGAAGCAGCAATGGCATCCCCATCTCCAGAGCAGTAGCTCCCCGCAAATGGACCTTTTGTGCTGAGTGAACAACTAACGGTAGGACCAGCTTGGCCCACCTCACAGACTCTTCTCCCATTTGAACTGGGGCTTGTTCTATTAGCCTACAGGAGAGAAACCAATGAGTAAATTAAACTTTAAAAATGAGGTCAAGCTAAATTATCAGGAAGCAAGGCAGTGACAGTCTATAAACCCAACTACTTAAGAGGCTATGATCACAAGGTTCAAGGCCGACAAGTCAGGGGTAAATCCAGCCTTAGGTAACTTGATGAGATTCAGTCTTCAATTTTTTTTTTTTTTTTTTTTAATTTCTGGTTCGGGGTACAACTTAGTGCTAGAAGACTTATTTGCCTAGTATGCAAATCTCTCCTCATACAGCAAAAGAAATTATCAGGAAGCAGGAAGCCAGACATGGTGGCCCATACCTTTATTCCTGGCACTCAGGAGGCAGAGGCAGCTGTATTGCTCTAAGTTCAAAGCCAACCTTGTCTACAAAGCCCAGCACAGCCAAAGCCACAGAGAAACCCTGTCTCAAACCGTGCCACGCCCCAAAAAGGAAAATGAGCACCACACAGTAATATGCATAATGTGGCCCAAACACTTGAGAACGTATGTATGCATTTGAACAGAGACAGATTAAAATTGTACCTGTATACAACTACACTGCACACGTGCATCCACAATGGAATTCTCTTGTTTTTATTTGATTAGTAAGATTTATTTTTTTTTGCAGCTCTAGGGATTAAAAAGGTAGTACCAGGGCTGGAGAGATGGCTCAGGGGTTAAGGGCACTGACTGCTCCTCCAGAGGTTGAGTTCAATTTCCAAAAACTATACGGTGGCTCACAAGCATCTATGATGTGATCTGATGCCTTCTGGCCTGCAGGTATACGTGCAGGTAGAACACTGTATAATAAACAAACCCTTTTTTAAAGTAGTGCCACGTGCTTAAAAAACATTCTACTTCTGAACTTTAGGACCTACACTCCTAGACTTTTCATAAAATGTGTGTGTTTTTGAGACAGGGTTTCTCTATGTAGCCTTGGCTACTCTGGACTTACTGTATAGATCAGGCTGGCCTCGAACTCACAGCTATCCTCCTGCCTCTGCCTCCCGGAGTTCTGGGATTAAAGGCATGAGCAACCATGCCCAACTCTCATAAAATATTTAAAGCAAACAAAATCTTGGTCTTAGATTCAAAGATTTTGGTTTGGTTTGGTTTTTTTGAGACAGGGTTTTCTGTTTAAGAGGCTCTAGCTGTCCTGGAACTCACTCTGTAGTGCAGGCTGGCCTTGAACTCATGGAGATCCACCTGCCTCTGCCTCCCAAGTGCTGGGCTAAGATGTCTCAGGGATTAAAGGTGCTTGCTGGCAAGCCTGATGACCTGAGTGTGATCTCTGGAATCCAGAGTGGGAGAACAGAACTTATTCCCTCAAAGTGTCCTCTAACCTCCACAGAGGGGCAGTAATTGCAATTAGAATATTAAAAAATAGCTATACTAACAAACTGAGCATTATTAAAGGTGATCAGAGAAGCAGGACCTAATCGATAAGCCAGTTACAGCATCAGAAATAAGTTAAAGCAAATAGCTTTAAGAAACCTTTGACGCCCGGGAGTGGTGGCACACGCCTTTAATCCCAGCACTCGGGAGGCAGAGGCAGGCGGATCGCTGTGAGTTGAGTTGGAGGCCAGCCTGGTCTACAAAGTGAGTCCAGGATGGCCAAGGCTACACAGAGAAACCCTGTCTCAAAAAACCAAAAAAAAAAAAAAAAAAAGAAACCTTTGGCGATTCAAACTAAGTGAAAGCGTGTTGTCAGCCTGTCTAAAAGTAATCTGCAAAGATGCTCCAGGATAGGCTCGCTTAGTACATTTTGAAAGCTTTAACCTACAATTTTTAGAACCAGATTATGTTACCAACAGGAATCTAGCTAAGACTGTTTCAGTAAAAAAAAAAAAAGTAACTTACAGATTCTTTTCCATCTTGTTACCTTCTTTTTCTTGGTCTATGGGATAGTCACTTCTGTATTTTTAAACTTTATTATTTTAAACTTTTATGTGTAATGTGTATTTCATGTACCAGGGTGACACAGTGTTTGGAGGTCAGACAACTTAAGAGGAATAGGGTCACTACTTCTTTTACATGGATTCTAGGAATTGAACTCAGGTTGTCAGGCTTGGTAGCAAACACCAGTCCCACTGTTCAACACCTGCCTTTTTTGTTAACTATACAAACCTCAAAGCTCCAAAGCTTTATTATTCTAATTTATATAAGAACCAACTGCATACCTTATAATAACATTTAGTGCTTCAAAATCAACAACAGCAGAATGCATCTCTCCTTTACTCAGAACTACTTCCAGTGAATCAATAATACCGGATACCTAAATGACAAACACACACACATCAAATGATCCACAACTGTTTTTGAGGCACATAATTCAGATGCTCCCAAACCATACTCACCATTTTGCTGACAAGTTCAGTAGGAACCGTCTGTTTAGATAGTACCCACAGTGCCCTGGTACACAGATTTTTGTCGGAACTCTGAATGATACCATTCAAGGTTAAAAGCAGTTCTTGAATATTTGTCTCTGAAAAAAACAAGCAATCTTTAAAATGTCAAATATAAAAGTAAAATTAAAAGAATAATAAAATATAAATAACAACAGCAGATGGGGGTCAGGAACTGCAGATAATCAGAGCCTGCAGAGATGCTGACAAGGCATCATACTTTTTGCAAAAATACAAAATCCTGACCAAAGGAGAAAACATAGTAGCAGATTGCAAACCTTTTATTTTTCACAACTCAATTAACTATTGTCATCTTAGGGTGACTTGTTAAAGTCTCACACAGAAGAAAAAAATTGCAAGTCTTCCCTGGGCGGTGGGTTAAAATGATCTCCATATTAGCTACCCCTCAGTTCCTCTAACAGGGATCCTGTAGGTTTCCTTTACAATTGCAATAGATTACTTAGCACTTGGGAAATACCAGGTTCTACACTTTTATTACCACTTTCAAACTAACACTCACCACTATCATGTAAGAACTCATACTCAAGCTCCTTAGAGCACATGACTGCCATAAATGACTGTCATATCAGATATTTTACTGCTAACTTGCAATTGTACAAAGTATGCTCTACTAAGAAAAATTTGGGGACCACTAACAAGACTGAGACAGTAAAGGCCTTTGCCATCAAGCCTAGTTTAGTCCCCAGAACCCACATGGTAGATGTCTCCTGAAAGGTGCCCTCTGACCTTGAAGGTAGGTGCACATTTGCCAAATAAATGTCTTAATGGGGTGGGTGGATGTGTATATGTATATGCACACACACAAATCCTAAACTACAAATTCAATTTATCCACAGATAACTATTTATAACTATTTATACTTTTTTAATACTTTATATGAACAAACATTAATACCGTTAATCAGTTTACCTACCTGATAATCCTGAGGTAATTTTGGGATTATATAAACAAAATCCCAAGGCTTGTAGAGCAGCACTACTCAGCTCTGAGTTCTGACTGGAAATATGAGCCTACAAAAACAAAATCACATTCACAGCAGAGAAACACAGGTTCTAGAGTAAAAGCCAGTTACAACCCAAATTCTTTGCCCTTTAATCCAATCAGCCAACCATTTGGGAATAAGTGAAAAAAGATAGGGTAGCTTCGCAAAGGAGGAAACTAGAAAAAGGTCAACTGAAAGGGACTGCAAAGATAGCTCAGCAGTTACTCTCGCATAATATTTAGATTTGGTTCCCAGTGTCCAAGGGCAGCTCACAACCGGTCTGTAACTCCAATTCCCAGGATTTTGATACCCTCTCTGGCTTCCACGGTCACTGCACGCATGTGGTACAGACATACATGCAGGGAAATACCCATCCACAGAAACAAACTGACAGAACATTTAAGACAAATGACATCTCCCACATATCCATGCAAAAACAAAAGGCCAACAGATGAAAAATGTTAAAATTATTAGACGGGAAACAAACAGGAGCATGGTTCTTCCACAATGAATAAGTGAAGTCTCAAATGCAAAACTGATATCCTAGCATTAGAATGGAGCGATGGCTTCTTCCTCTAAAACTAGGAAAGGGAAGCAGTCGTAGTGTAGCAATTCCCAAGTATCTACTATATATTAGGCACTTAATCTTAAAGTTTTTTAAATGTTCAAGAAATTTTGGGACTGGGGATGTACTTCGGTGGGTACAGTGCTTGTCCAGCATGCATGAAGCCCTGGGTTCAATCCCCAGTACTGCATAAATGCAAAGTGGTGGCACATGCCTGTAATCCCAGAACTTGGGAGGCAGGAGGATCAGAAGTTCAAGGTCATCCTCAGCTATATAGGAAGTCCAAGGCAAGCCTGGACTAGAGACCCTGTCAAAAAAAATAGTTAATAGTTTCAATAAGGTTGGGATATTTAGTTCAATCTTTTCATTCTAAAACCAAGAATATTAAAAAGTGTTGATGGCAGGTTATGAAGTCACTAAGTGGTCAGGTATGGGTAAGAATACAGACTCAGTCTGCTATTAACTATTACCATTCAACAAGGAAGTTAACTATTTCTTTAAAAGTATTAACAATTTTCCAAACAGGCATAATTAGTGAAAACTGAATGGAAATGAAATAAATAATATGTACTGTGGGTATGCCAGTGCCAGCCTATAATCCCAATACTTGGGAGGCAGAGGCAGGACTGTCAAGCAACTACCTGATTCCCAGCCAGGGCTTTACTGGGATACTATCTCAACCCACCCTTCCCTGACCAAAAATATATATGTGTATATGAATACTATCTATCGAAAAAGTAGACCAAAGATAGTTTCCATTTTAGGACAACTTACTCAGAAGTATACTTCCTTTTAAAAAAACAAACAGATTCTATCTGTGACAACTGTTTTTATAAGAGCCAAGCTTTGAACTCAGGCAACCCTGGATGCTTTAGGCTAATAAACCAATATCCTAACCTGTAAAGTGGGGCTTAAAGCAAACGTGGACTGTGGATCTAACCTGGTGGTACACACAGAGCACTCTACTAGCATGCTAGAGCCTAGAGAATTAAAGTGAGAGAACACAGATGAGGTGCTTAGGAGAACCTGTTGAACCATAAGTCATCCGTGAAGGAGATAGATAGCAGTCCTATTGATCTAATTGCTGATGTTTTGTATTCTGGGCACTGACAAGGCAGTGGATAATATGCCACATCCAAAGTAAAAGTCATTTACTAGAAAGCTAGTCTGAGTTCCACCTGGAATCTCACCACTTGGAAGGCTAAGGAAAGATTCCCAAGGGCCAATCTATTGATTTCACTGAGGCCCTGTCTGGAGCCATATAAATAAATAAATAAATACGGACCTTTAAAACCGTGTACAGGCGAGGAAGATTTTTCTCAATTTCTGTAATGACTTCTTTGCCTTTTTCTCCAGTCATACGACTTTAAAGGAAACAGAACATAAGTTTAGGCAAAAAGTATAAACAACAACAAAAAATAATAATAATAAAATAAATCACTTTTAGGAGTCTTTCAGGGTTGGGGAGATGATTCAGTGGTTAAGAGCATACATGGCTCTGGCTGAGGACCTGAGTTCAATTCCCAGCACCACATCAGGTGGCTCACAACCACCTGTAGCTCCAGGCCCAAGGCCATCCAACATTTCTGGCTTCTGCAGGTATAAATACCCTTAACTCATAAACTTTTTAATTTTTTAAAGATTAATTTTCAAGCCCTTGAAAATTAATCTGTTCTTTTAAAAATGCTTTAAAGGGAGCCGGGCATGGTGGCGCAGACCTGTAATCCCAGCACTAGAGGCAGAGGCAGGTGGATTGCTGTGAGTTCAAGACCAGCCTGGTCTACAAAGCAAGTCCAGGACAGCCAAGATAACAGAGAAATCCTATTGGGGGGGGGGGGAGATACACAGAGAAACCCTGTCTCGAAAAACAAAAACAAACAAAAAGAAGAAGAAAAAGAAAATAAAAAAATGCTTTAAAGGTATATAGAAAACACTGTACGCCGGGCGTGGTGGCGCACGCCTTTAATCCCAGCACTCGGGAGGCAGAGGCAGGCGGATCGCTGTGAGTTTGAGGCCAGCCTGGTCTACAAAGGGAGTCCAGGATGGCCAAGGCTACACAGAGAAACCCTGTCTCAAAGAAAGAAAACAAAAAACAAAAAAAACCACTGTAAACCACATCCGATATAAGCGGTAATTTGCGCCAAATCTTTTTTGCCTCTACAATGGATTCACTTCGATGAGAAAAGGAAATGGGAATCCATTTCCCTAGCCACATTTTCTAATTTTACGGCCACCTGCCAAAATTTAGAAAAATTCTAACGTCGTTAAGAAAGTAAAAACCGGGTTCTTGCCTCTGCTCTTAAAAATGGCAACTCCAGCCAGGAGTGGTGGTGCACGCCTTTAATCCCAGCACTCGGGAGGCAGAGGCAGGTGGATCGCTGAGTTCAAGGCCAGCCTGGTCTACAAAGTGAGTCCAGGACAGCCAAGGATACAGAGAAACCCTGTCTCGAAAAACCAAAACATACATGCATGCATGAATAATAAATAAATAAATAAATAAGCAAATAGCCAACTCTGGAGCTGGCTTGATGGCTCGCACCTGTAATCTCAACCTCGCGAAGGCTTAGGCAGGACCACAAGTTCGAGGCCAGGGGGAACACAACTGCAGTGCGCCGGACTCTCAACCCCTAACTAAACCAAGCAATTCCTGACCGCCAACTTTCTCCCAGCGTCGGAGGTTTGCAGTGCAAAAGCACCGCCCTTCGAACCACTTTAAGCTCAAACTTTTCTTTTAAAAGCTCTGGTCTGCGAGCCGAACAAAAAAAAATTTTTTTTCCTCCCCGAAGTCGTCCTCGGGCGCCGCCGCTGCGCCCCGCAACGTCACTCCGCAGGCACGGCATGGCCCGGTCCGCGTCCGCCGCGTCCCCACCGCTGCCGGATCTCCCGCCCCAGCTCCCCGGCCGGTCTCACCTGGTCAGAGTTAGGTAGGCGTCCGTCTGCTCTCCGGGAGACGCCGAGGGGTCTTCCCAAGTCTCCAGAAGCGGCTCCAGGGGGCTGCGACACGCGGCCGTCATGTCGGCCACCCTGCGATGAGGCCGGAAAACACCAACACCAATGACCAGTGGGGACAGCCCGCGCGGCGCCCTCCACCTGCACGCCGGGCCCGCGCGCTCGCAGGCCGCCCTCCCGCCTGCCTGCCCGCCCAGCTCCCGCCGCCGCCGCCGCCGCCACCGCTTCCCAGGCAGCACGGCCGCGAGGGGGCAGAGGCGGCACCGGCCGAGACTCCTGCTCCTCACCCCACGCGGGACGTCTACCTCCACCGCTCTCCACCCCGGGCCGCCGTTCCGCTCACCGGGCTCGCGCTATTTACTCACGCGTGCAGCCCGCTCCTCCACGACCAAAGATGGCGGCGGGGGGCGGGCCCAGCGGCGCGCGGGAGCCGGGCAGGCCTGGCGGGAGAGGCTCGAGCCAATCCAACGGGCGGCGGCGCGCCGGGCTGCTCGATGGCCTGCTGCCCGCCCCCGCCTCCCGGCCCCGCCCCCGCCCCCCGCTCCCGCCCCCCGGGTCACCGTCTGTAGGGGGTGGAAGGGTTTAATCTCTGCTACAAATTGGTGGTGTGAATTACTGCCGCACTCCACCTGACTCGATCTAGTTGAGCCTCGGACCAAGTTTGCAAACTCCCAAATCCGGTGCTTCTAAAATGAGCAAGCCAATTGATTGACTGAATGCCAGGCTATTGGGCTTGTTGTTGTTGTTTTGTTATCTCGAGGCCCGATGCTATGCCTTCCGCCAGCGAGTCTACCTTTCTTGCTAAGCCACGTGCCCCCAGCCCAGTGCGTAAATCAGAGGCGCGTCTCGAGCATGCCTACTTTCAAGCGTTAAAGTCAGTGGCCTCAGCCAATGTACTCCGCCTCAGTTTCCCCTATGAGGTGGGGACTAGTTGCAGCACATTTCTCAGGCAAAAAGAGATATTAGAAGAGGGGCCAACGGAGGGCACAACAAAAGCCTGGAAATGGGCGGTATTGGTGTGCAGATTTCAAAATCCCGCCCTTGAGCCTTGTGGTTCCTCAGATTGAGACAACAAACAGCCTGGGATCGGCTAGCTTCAATTAGACCCCAGGTGTTGAAGGTGAGCGTGGGCCTGTGTTCCTTCCACAGGTGCCGGGAAACTACAGCAAACCCGTAAAGAAGGTGGTTCTCACGGAGATCATTTCTTGTCCCTCTAAGTACGCCACGCAGCCGTCAGAATTGTCGCAACTTTAAGAACAGCAGGTCCAGGAAGCGCAGGACCTAGCGGCCCACGCCTTTACTTCCCAACACTTCAGTAGGCAGAGACAAGGAGATAAAGGAGTTCCAGGCCACCACGACTACATAATAAAAAACCTGTTAAACAACAAAGACTAATAAAGCGGCCCAGAGCCAGGCTCTCGGTGGAGAGCTTGCCTGGCACACGTAAAGCTCGAGTCCAACCTCAGCCCTGCTGCTTGTCCGGAAAAGTCCGCAGAACCTCTGTTCTCAGAACCCCTTATCTTTAGAAACATATCCTCTGTCAAGACTTAAGGGTCAGTTAAGCACGGTAGTACGCACCTGCAACCCCAGCACTCAGAGGGCTGACGTAGGAGGGATCCCCAATTCCAACTCAAGCTGACTTATATAGCAAGACCCTGTCACAAAAGACAAATGTTGACAAGTCTTCTGCTTCACTGATTGAGATTTGAAATCCACGCTGCAGGTGGAGTCTCTCCTTCATTTACACTTAACCACCACCCACATTCCTTCCATGAAAATGTAAATTCTCCTGTCCCATAGCCCCTCCAGCCTCTGCCGCCCCATGGCTGGGTTTAAAGGCCCGCACCTCTAAAGCCCAGCTCTTGACCTCCTGAAATGACTTAATTCTCTGCTTTTTGGTCATAGACACTTTCGGTTAGAAGTGTTAAGGTTTATAAGAGAAGCTAATTGAGCAGCCATTTTGTTGGGTCAGTGGGCCCTACTCTACTCTTTGGTGTTTTCTGTCTCATCTAAAAAGCTGAAAGGTTAGAGTCAAAACAACCCCTCCCCAAACAGATTACCTCTAAACTTCTCTTTTTCTAGAAATCCTAGTCGGCACAAACTTACAAGTCTGAGGCAGGAAAATTGCTGTGACCTCCAGGCCAACCTGGGCTACATAAAGAGTACCAGAGCAGTCAGAGCAAGACCATTTTTGTCTCTGCAAAACAAGTTAGGTGTGGTGGTACACACCTTTAATCCCAGCACTTGGGAGACTGAGGCAGCAGGATCTCTCACTCTGAGTTCAAGGCCAACCTGATATACATAAGAAGTACCAGGATATACAGAGCTACATAGAAAGACCTGTTTAAAGAAATGAAATAGTGGGCCGGGCGGTGCTGGCGCACGCCTTTAATCCCAGCACTTGGGAGGCAGAGGCAGGTGGATCGCTGTAAGTTCAAGGCCAGCCTGGTCTACTAAGCGAGTCCAGGACAGCCAAGGGTACACAGAGAAACCCTGTCTCAAAAAACCGGAAGGAAAAAAAAAAAGAAGAAGAAATGAAATAGTGGCCAGTCGTGGTGGTGCATGCCTTTAATCCCAGCACTCGGGAGGCAGAGGCAGGCAGAGGCAGAGGCAGGAGGATTGCTGTGAGTTCAAGGCCAGCCAGGTCTACAAAGCGAGTCCAGGACAGCCAAAGCTACACAAAGAAACCCTGTCTTTAAAAGAGAGAGAGAGAGAGAGAGAGAGAGAGAGAGAGAGAGAGAGAGAGAGAAATAAATAAACAGGTGTTGGCAGTACATAACTTTAGGCACTGCACCTGGGAGGCAGAAGCAGATGGATCTACTTGAGTTCAAGGCCAGCCTGGTCTAAAGGAGTGAGTCCAGGACAGCTAATGCTACATAGAGAAACTGTCTCGAAAAACCAAAAAAGTAAAATAACTATATATACACTAAACTAATATATATATAGAGAGAGGGGGGGGAGAGAGAGGGGGGGAGAGAGAGAGGGAGAGAGAGAGAGGGAGGGAGATGCATACATACATCAGGAAGATTCAGGCCTAGTGGAGCGCTATGCCTAGAATCCTGGCATGTGGGAGGTAGAGGTAGAGGGATCAGGAATCCATCATCAGCTTCACAGCCAGCACGAGTCCAGCCTGGCCCACAGGAGACCATGCCTCAAAAACAAACAACAAAAATATGGACCCAAAGCAAGACTACCTGTGCAATCATATACTTTTCTATTATATCATTAGAGTTGCCCCTATTGCCTGCTTAGTTTATAAAGTTTGGTTGGTAGCTTACAAAGTAGCAAGTTCTCTTGCGTCTTTTTTTTTTTTTTTAACACATCTTTATTTTGGGGTTGATGCTTTCCCCAGCACAGCCCCTCTTCTCCATCTCCCTGCCCTCCTCCTCCCCTTAAACCTTTTCACCCCCAGCATTCACCCCTCTACTTTCATATCACACACATTTTACTACCTCCCACACGCACCCCCAAGCCTATTTTACCCCCTTCTTCTTTCTTAGACTCTACACCCCTCACCCCTACATAAATACACAGAAACATTAAAAGCTAGGGGTGGGCGAGAAGAAGGTGTATGCCTTTAATCCCACTACTCAGAAGGCTGAGGCAGACAGGTTGATGTAATTTTAGGCCAAATGTGATTTACATAGGGAATTTCAGACCAGCTGGGGCTACCTCATGAAAAACACAGGCTATGATGTCTTTAGACTTGACCCAAAAACACTAGAAACAAAAGCAAAATCAGACAATGGGAAAGCTCATCAGAATAAGGAGCAAGCCAGCTGGGTGGGCATCATGGGGCAAATCCCAGCCCTGAGGGCAGGGGGCTGGGTGTGTGCAGAGAGAGAAGCTCCAAGCCAGCCTGTGTCAAAGGCCAAACAAGAAGGAAAGGGTTCAGCACAGCAGAGGGAACACAGCAGAGACAAGCTACAAAAAAGAAGAACGCATTTAAACTATACATTTGATACAGGCCCAACACCCAAAATTCATAAGGCGCTCCTAACACTCAACAGCAGGAAACACAAGAACTAGAATAAAAACCTGGGCGGTGTACTTGGATAGGTCTTTCAAAGAAGATAAACAAATAATCAAGCTAGGGCACTGGTGGTGCACACTTTAATCCCCGCAGGGCAGAAGCAGGGCCAGGCAGACTTCTGTGAGTTGGAAGCCAGCCTGGTATACATCCGATTCCAGGACACCCAAGGTTACACAGAAAAAACTCTGTCTCAAAAAAAAAAAAAAAAGCCGGGCGTGGTGGCACACGCCTTTAATCCCAGCACTCGGGAGGCAGAGGCAGGCAGATCACTGTGAGTTCAAGGCCAGCCTGGTCTACAAAGTGAGTCCAGGATGGCCAAGGCTACACAGAGAAACCCTGCCTCGAAAAAACAAACAAACAAAAAAGATTCAAGCTGGGCGTGGTAGCACTCACCTTTAATCCCAGCACTCAAAAGTAGAGGCAGGAGGATCTATGTGAGTTTGAGCCTGGTATACAAAGAGAATTCCAGAACAGCCAGGGCTATAACACAGAGAAACCCTATCTCGAAAAACCAAAACCAAAACAAAACAAACAAACAAACAAAAATCAATAGGCATATCTTAAAAATCACAAAGTGGAGCCAGGCGTGGTGGCACACGCCTTTAATCCCAGCACTCGGGAGGCAGAGGCAGGCGGATCGCTGTGAGTTCGAGGCCAGCCTGGTCTACAAAGTGAGTCCAGGATGGCCAAGGCTACACAGAGAAACCCTGTCTCGAAAAACCAAAAAAAAAAAAAAATCACAAAGTGTAGCAGCACCCATCTTTAATCTCAATATGTGGGAGGCAGAGGCAGGGAAACTGCTTTAAATTCAAGGCCAGCTGGTTCTGCATGGTGAGTTCCAACACAGGAAGGGCTACAGGAAGGGAGACTGTCTCAAAAGCCAGCAACAGAAAACAGTAAACAGTATTCATATCCTGCATCCTTTTGGACTTCATTCCATTTTTGAGTCTTTCCAGGTGTTCCAGATGTCAAAGCAGGGATGTGGTAGGTCCTCTGGGAAGTCTTAGTTATTGTTTTATGGCTGAGAAGAGACACCACGGCAAAGGCAACTTATAGAAGAAAGCCTTTAATTGGAAGCTCGCTTACAGTTTCAGAGGGTTAGTCCGTGACAATCGTGGCTGGGAACATGGAGGCAGGCAGGCAGGTATGGCACTGGAACAGTAGCTGACAACTCACATTGGATCATCAAGTTCAGGCAGAGAGGCCAGACTGGGCCTAGTGTGAGCTTTTGATACTTCAAAGCCCACATCCAACAAGGCCACATCTCCTGACTAAGCCTAAACAATTCCACTAACTAACTAGGTGAGCCTTCAGGGGCCATTCTGATTCAAACCACCTCAGCCTGTCCACAAGGAAACCGTGATCAAATACACGGACAACACAGGAGCCAACAGTATATTGTCTCTGTGAAGGGAATCAAGGGATGGCTGCACAGACTTCCTGCTGTTGGTGCGGGTGACAGGGTGATGGCTACAGTTAAGAAAGACAAGCCCAAGCCGGGCCAGGCAGTGGTGGCGCACGCCTTTAATCCCAGCACTCGGGAGGCAGAGGCAGGCAGATGGCTGTGAGTTCAAGGCCAGCCTGGTGTACAAAGCGAGTCCAGGACAGCCAAGGATACACAAAGAAACCCTGCCTCAAGCCGGGCGTGGTGGCGCACGCCTTTAATCCCAGCACTCGGGAGGCAGAGGCAGGTGGATCACTGTGAGTTCGAGGCCAGCCTGGTCTACAAAGTGAGTCCAGGACAGCCAAGGCTACACAGAGAAACCCTGTCTCGAAAAAAAAAAAAAAAAAAAAAAAAAAAAAAAAAAAAAAAAAAGACAAGCCAGAGCTAAGAACAAAAAGGTCCACTTAGCAGTGCTAACGCAACCTTAGAAGGCATATAGAAGAAAAGATGGCTGTGTCTTTAGAAGGCATTGCAGTAAACAATAAAAAATGACTTTCTTTCTGAGCTTCTCTCTTTTCGTCTTAAATCTTATGCTGAGACTATATGAAAAGATTTTAAAGGGCTTTGTTTATTTTATATGTGTGCCTGCGTGTACGTATGCAGAGGCAGTTGTGAGCCACCAAGAGG